>NC_068424.1:43587174-43887174 GCF_023373465.1 Oncorhynchus keta
GCAGCTTCACGCCTTTAAAAACAAACCTTGAAATGAAATGGAAAATATATGGAAACAAGGGCTGTGTGTTAAAGTCTAATGACAGCTAAATGTGATTGTTATATAGTTCCATGGATATTAGCTACAGTAGTCTTTTGTAACTGCCCGTGATTGCCATATCGTCCTGATAGCGATGGAACTTAAGCTTGTTTTAACTATGCATCGTTCCTATAACAGCCGAGTCATTTAGCAGACATTCTTATGCCAGAAGTTGGACCTTTTCCGAAATGGGCATAGGGCTTTCCTATTCAGACCCGATACACATAAATAAATGTTTTAAATATAGAGACCAGTCCCGAACGGACCCGAGGACAACTAAACCGAGGCAAACCGCTCAGAGATTTGGATAATTGTTTTTGAAATGCTGCTAAGCCACCCTTGCACTCTTTATTTTTTATTGAAACTTTATTCAACTAGGCAAGTCAGTTAAGAACAAATTCTTATTTACAATGACGGCCTACACCGGCCAAACCCGGACGACGCTGGGCCAATTGGGCGCCACCCTATGGGACTCCCAGTCACGGCCGGTTGTGATACAGCCTGGATACACTCTACTGAAACATAGCTGTTATGTTATAACGCTGAAGGGGCTTATAGTGAACATAGTTCATACTATACATACAATACCCAATTTAGTCATCCTCCTACCAATCCCTGCTTATTTTTTCCTCAAACATTGACCTCTATCCTGAGATCAGACCCACACCATTTGCATATGCAGTCTGCTCCAGAATGATCTCCTAAATCATTATATCTATGGAGAACCGGAGTGCCCCTTCTCCATTATCCATCATCCTTCCCTCTTCACCCATCTCTCTCTCTCTCTCTCTCTCTCTCTCTCTCTCCTCATAATGATGAAACGCAGATGGAGACTTGCATACTGTGCATAAATAGCATATTTAATTGGTCTGCAGCGCGGCCTAAATCAAATTACTCTTGGACTGACAGGAACACTTACGTTAACATCGTTCCCTAGCAGAGCCCAAGCCAAAATTTTAATTAGTAACAGATAATTAGGATAAGAGAGGGAACTTAGGCTGACGTCGGCGCTGCGTAATTGGAATGCATGTAAAACATACTGCTGCTGCTCATTAGTGGTAGCCTATAGCTCTGCCCACTTTATGACCTCACTCACACTCTCCACAGTAGCAGTGTGGAAACATACAGCATCACTCGTTTGAGATTGCTAAGAGTAAAGATCCCTAGGTAATTTACCACTTTGAATCCCTCTGGCCATAGCCAATCCTTCTGTGATTTAAGCTGTGCTTTAAGCACTGAAAGTTAGTAAAATTGAGTTTTACCTTTGGCATAGTGTTTTTGAGACTATTTCCATTCTATGTGAGAGATGAGAAGATCTAAGCGTCTGGCCCCTGAGGGCCTCGGTTCAGCAGCTGGTGTATTTACTCCATCAGCTAATTGCTGTGGAGGGAGATTTTACACCTACAGTGGTACAACGCCCCTCTCTCAGATGCTGGCCCCTCCTGACAACACGTCACTTAGCGTTCCACAATAAAGGTCAGCTTTTTGAGATGATGGACTGGAATTCTCCCAGGGTAACCATTATAATTCCCCTCATTTGCCCCCTCTCTTCCTCAACGATCCCCAGTCTTCCTACTGTATCATTTGTTAATGCTGGCAGAGCTCATTACTTTACCCTTTGAGGAGAGGAGTGGTGCTCGGTGCCTCAGCCTGGCTGTAGCTCCAGGCACTTGGGGTATCATGCTGAATGATTAGCAAGCCAAGATTAATAGTGAATTAAAGTACCTGGAGATTACACATCTCCCTTCCTGCAGCCTGGCTGCCTGGCAGGGAAGCCAGGCTGGGTCCTCTGCTTTATGCCTGGGTGGTCATATGGGGGAGGTTTCCCCTGCAGGACCAGCTAGCGCTCCCCCTGCCTGTAGTCACGCTTCCACTAGCATCTGAGGGATGTTGTGCTTTGCATGGTAATTAGGTCCCTTTGTTCCATCTGTTTGGTGGTGTAAGCGCTGGGGGGGCGGCTGAGGCAGAGGCAGGCAAGGCTGCACGCTGAGCCCCAGGGATTGTGCATTCTGTGGGGGTGGCAGGAGCGCAGGCTGGGCCTCTACCTCCATGCCCAGCCCTAGGGCGCTCTACTTCTTACTATAGGATAGGTGCATCTTATTTGTTTTGGTGTTTGGATGTTTGGGTGTTTGGATGCATCTGAGAAGTGACTCTGTCTGTCCATCTGTCCATCCGTATGTCTGTCTGATTGTTTTTGTGAGTCTGTATGTCTACCTGCCTTTTTGCCACAGTGTTGTTTGGCCTCATGGCCGGCGTCACGCTAAGCAGAGGTGGCAGGGGCTGTGCAGCGCCTGACAGGGGAGTCTCCTCCCCTCCACTCATCCCAGCTGGGTGTCTCCCTGTGTTAGTGTCCATGCCCCAGCAGACCCACACCCCCAGCACGCCCACACAGAGGGTGCTGTCCCATGGGGCAGAGGGCAGAGCAGCAAGCCTGGGAAGAATAGAGAGGGAGAAAAAAGTCCTCTATGAGCTCTAAAAGGTGGCTCAATACCTTCCAGAACTATCTTTCTGAAGGCAGTCTGTAGCATAAAGCTAAAGGTAAAGCCTTTGAAAGCTGCCTGTTGCTGTGTTCAGGAACAGTAAAACATCTGATGCTGAGTACACAAACGTGTTAAATGCTTCAGAGGGACCCTGGCTGTTCTGAAATGCGTGAGAGGTGGGTGTGTGCGTGGGGGAGGGGTATCCGTGAGAGAGGAGCCCGGCTGTGCCTTCACAAAAGCCATTGAAAATGAAGTGTGGAAATCAGATTAAACGTGAAAGCCAGCTCCTACAATAAAACAATATGGAAAACAGAGGCAAGCAGAAGGTGTGGAATAGAAGGGAGAACCGAATCAGTCAGGAGCTCAATGAATTCAATGAAGTACCTGATTATAACGATCCTGCAGAAAATATTTTTTTGGCGTATGCCCTGAGGAATGGAAGTAGGCCTGCGGATTTGCTGGAACCAAGCATGTTAGTGAGTCACTATGCAACAGAACAATCTATTGGTTTCCCTTATAATTGTGGTATTGCTGGGAAATGCCAGTAAGCAATGAAAAGGGGTATACAGGGTGGAAATTAGAACGTCCATTTAGAATGAACATGCTGCATTTGATTGAGGCTCATCTTGGGCAGGCATGTGTAAATCTAGTCTGATTTAATTTATTGTAAGAAACTGTACTTAAGAAAGGCATACTCAGAACATTTATAAAATACTGAGGTATCTGTAGTGTTGTTGATTTAGTCATATTACTCTTTTGAAAAAAATATGTATTGTCCCGTTACTGTGTGTGACATGGCATAAATGGGAATTAGGAAGTGAAACTGTTTTTTCTCTCTGTTGATCTGACAGTTCAAAGAGCTCCTTACTGACTAACAACTTCATTGGGACAACTTGTTCCATTTTCATGCAAACATCAGTTCCTCTGTTGTACTTGTTCCTCTGTGTGTCTGTTAGTGTCTGATCCCATCTCTGTGAGATAGCTCTGCTGGGTAAAGGGTCACTCAGATACAGTAACTACTCTCTCATGTGAGCTAGCCCTCTATTGTTAGGTTCAGCCTTAGGCGGGGGGGGGGGTTCAATCTCAAATGCCCTAAGGACTCCTTAAGCTCTGTGTTGGATCACTACCGTAACTGCCCAATGGCTATATATATACAGTTGAAGTCGTACATTTACATACACCTTAGCCAAATACATTTAAACTCAGTTTTTCACAATTCCTGACATTTAATCCTAGTAAAAATTCCCTGTCTTATGTCAGTTAAGATCACCACTTTATTTTAAGAATGTGAAATGTCAGAATAATAGTAGAGATAATTATTTATTTCAGTTTTTATTTCTTTCATCACATTCCCAGTGGGTCAGAAGTTTACATACATTCAATTAGTATTTAGTAGCATTGCCTTTAAATTGTTGAACATGGGTCAAACATTTCAGGTAGCCTTCCACAAGCTTCCCACAATAAATTGGGTGAATTTTGGCCCATTCCTCCTGACAGAGCTGGTGTAACTGAGTAAGGTTTGTAGGCCTCCTTGCTCGCACACGCTTTTTCAGTTCTGCCCATAAATTTTCTATAGGATTGAGGTAGGGGCTTTGTGATGGCCACTCCAATGCCTTGACTTTGTTGTCCTTAAGCCATTTTGCCACAACTTTGAAAGTATGCTTGGGGTCATTGTTCATTTGGAAGACCCATTTGCGACCAAGCTTTAACTTCCTGACTTTTTAACTGTCTTGAGATGTTGCTTCAATATATCCACATAATTTTCCTACCTCATGTGCCATCTATTTTGTGAAGTGCACCAGTCCCTCCTGCAGCAAAGCACCTGCACAACATGATGCTGCCACCCCGTGCTTCACAGTTGGGATGGTGTTATTCGGCTTGCAAGCCTCCCCCCTTTTTTATTGTTAATAAAGATGTTGACTCAAATTGACTAATATCTCGCTTGGGTTTTGTGTGTATACCCTGAGGCATCGTGCGGCGCAAATACCTGCATCTGATGTCTGCTTGTCACACACAATCACTGACAAACAAATGCTCATCTAGAGAGATACATTTATTTTCCAACTCATAAGTTTATCTATTCATCTGTGTCTATATATCAGTCAGCCCATGAAATGGTCCGACTGCCCTGTGTGCCTGTCTGTGACTGTCTATCTGTGTGTCCTTCATCAATCATGTTTTTCCCGTTGTTTATTCATCCGTCCACTGTCAGAAGGATAGACAGTTAAAAAGCCCTCTGTGAGCCTCTGCTTATCGTCTCATGTTCAAATCTACCTATTTGTTCCCGGAGCTGCTCTTCCACTTTCTAAGCACAATTTGAGTGGTTGCCGAGAGCGTCAGAGCCTTGTGCAACTTTGATACATGCGTTTTTAAAAATGAGGCTAATACATCTTATCTGTTGTTGATGCACAGACGCTTTTCTCAACAGCTATTTCAAAGAAAACGTATTTCTGCCCCAGTAATTGCCTCTGCAACATTCCCTGGATCTGCACATCATTCGAAGCAATTGGTCTTATTTTTCCCTGAAAGCCTTCTGCAGTTTGCAGAACGAGGTGACTGACAAAAAAAATTTCTATCCTTTTTTCCAATTTTTTCTCCATTTACCCGTGTCTTGCCAAAAAAATAATAACTCGGAGAGAGATTAATGACACTTCCAGTGATCTCCGTGTGAGAAAAACACCAAAGCATGTTAAATTCATCACTGCGAAGATACAATTAACTGCTTTAGTGTGATTAAAACTTGTGAGTTGTAACCGGTTGTAACACTGAGCTGCTCAATATTCAGTATTGGATTTTCTGTGTTTTTCGATCCCTCATGATTTTAGACTCCTGCATACACTTTACAGTCCATACACTGTCCACACAAATGATTTTTAACATGGAACTGTAGAGAATTACATCTGAAGAGCGTATCTCATTTTTATTTTACATTGCCCATGGAATCATGCTATTCTGGAACACAGGCATCTGGCAAAGCTTTTATTCACATGGGGAAATTGCCTATCGCAGAAAAATCATTTGTAAGTCCATTCAATCTGACTGGAACGGCAGGCACACAGAGAACCCTGCCTGAGTTAGGAAATAAGATCTCAGCTGGATAATTCTGTTCCAGCCATTTTGCAAAATAACTTTGGGGATATTGAGAAATTAACGTGCTTTAATGTGTCTGTAAACACACTCCTCAACCCATTGGAAATGCATTGTCTGTTCAATCACATTTGTCAAATGCTATCTGAAATGTCACAATTTGTCAGCCAGCCGGCTGCACTGCCTCTGACGATCTTTGTTTTACCTCAACTGCCTTCCATTAGCTCCAGTATCATAACCATGACAATAACTTCAATATCTGCAATACGAACCCAGATATCTGTCACATCTGACTTGATCCCGACAAGCCCAAACCTCTCAGAGTGGGTCTAAACTGTTTGTCACTGAACTGGGATTCCTCTTTATATCTTTGACATTTGGTGTTCATTCCCGAGGCAGAGGAACAAGGCAGACATAGAGCACCTCCGAGAGTCACGCCTGGAATCTAAATGGGGTTCACCACAGGTGACGGTGATATGGACCCGGTGTGGCTGGAATAAGTTGTGCCCCTGTACTTCTGTACAACGGAGTGATATTAGACAGAGCCAGGACAATGGTAGAGAACCCATCTGATTAGAGTCACTTGGTTGGTTTCTATGGGAACAGGATATTATGTGCTGTTGGTTGAGTTAACAGGAAGTTTATGTCTGTCTGTGAGGCTTGTTTACAAAGCTCCTACTGACTCCAATCCCCCTTGTGGGATCTGGGATGAATTAGGATGACTTCAGACACCCTCCGCTGTGGACTGGCACTGTATAGCATGGCTCATTCATAGACACACAGTCACAAACAGTCGAACACTAATATCTCTGGAGAGGAATCCCGGTGAAATATAGATATAGTTTACTAATTCACTCTTTGATGTAATAGTTAAACAACGCGTTCTACGTTTTGTGTGTTATAATTGCTTTCTGTCATGGTTTCAGTTCTGTTGATACTCAGAATTCAATAGGAGCTGGTACTTTGCAAAAATGCATATTCATTCAATCACAATAATTTACAACTACAAACTCTTACTGAGTATATTGTATCTTTATGTATCTCCTCATTGCCACTGTAGTTTAGCAGCTTTACAGCGCAGATCACACCATTGTGTCAAACAGAGTCAGAGGATGGTAGTGTAGAAGGAGGCTGGAGGAACACGACAGGTCAGCCATGGCATAAGGAGCGTCTTGGGGATGCTACTGTGTGTAGCTACCCAGCTCCCTGTAGCCTGAGGTGGATAAAGCCCAGCTCTGCTCCCTCCATCACTCCTCGCCCCACGCCTCCTGCCTACCCAACGCCCCTAACCCTCTCTTTGGACTCACTGACCTTTCCAGTGCCAAGATGCCCCCAGTCATGCACGGGGTGGGCTGATGCCACTACCAGAGCAGAGGTAAAGCAGAGCAGAGTAGAGGAGACTGTGTGAGGGCCAGCCAGTCATCCAGGGTCCCATGTGGCTCTGTGGGTGGCATGATCTCATCAGCCAGCCCAGAGATCACAGTACGTATTTTAGCCTACACACACACACACACACACACACACACACACACACACACACACACACACACACACACACACACACACACACACACACACACACACACACACACACACACACACACACACACACACACACACACACACACACACACACACACACACACTCTACTGGAGATTCACTGCTATGGTCAAATTTGCTATGAACATATCCAGAAAAATCCTCACTCTCTCTATTAGTTTGTGATGAGGTATTAGGTTATACTTAGATTCCGTAATTATCTGTTGAGCTGCAATTAGCATGTTTGCCAACATGATCTATATACTGTATAGAGCCAGGTGGCATATTGAATTTTAATATTTTATCAGTTCAGCCTGTCTTTGGCAATGACTGCATGGTGACCTCATGGCATTACCATGGCTTGTCATTTGTTCCACTTGTAATACTGACATTATTGCAATTACTGCGAGTACATCAGGCATCTTCGTTCTGTATGCAATGAAAAGATGAGGTATTGTTTTCTCAATTACAAATTAAATACAATCCTGGCCCATTCCAGGCCTCGGATTAATCTGACCCAGTCTGGGGCAGTGCTGGTCTGCTCCAAGCCTGCTTTGAGGGGTGAGCTGTTGGCTGGCTGGTACTGTGTGGTTCCCTAAGACCCTCTGTGAGCCATTAGGAGTGATGTCATCCCCTAGCAGTCATCTCTCTGACTGAGAATAGATAGGCCTATTTGTCCTCTCTGTCTGTGAATAATAAATAGCACTCAATATGGATATGTGTTTTCTATGTCTGCGGATGAAAATATCTAATATTCTGGGGGTTTTCTTTATTTGATCTGTTGTTCTTTGTTGAGATGGACTTCAGTTCACCCTTTACATCAGAAGCGCTCTCAGAACCTTTTGGCTACTTTGAAACAATCTTTTGTTCTCTTTTCTTCCTCTCCCTAACAAGTATTTTTCTTCTGTGTGTGTGCAGGTCAGCCTGTCCAGTGACTCCAGCTGTGTGGAGGAGATTCTACGGGTAAGTGAGATTCACTTCCTTTCTCTGGCCTCCGTTAATTACACCTGGTTACGCCTCAGCTACTGTTTGCACACAAAGGCACTTTTCCATCCTGAGACTGGGGCTCCCAGGCAGAGAGAAAAGAGAAAAGCCTCTGTGATCTTACTATAATGGGCCCTTGTATTCCAATACAAATCTGATAAAATTCATCAAGGGTGAATGCAGCCAGGCAAATTTAGATCCTAGGTGTGTGAAAGGCGCTTTGACCTTCTTGCACGCAGAGACGCAGTCTTTTGTTTAGAAATCAATTCTGTGCTTAATAGCCTGTACAGAATTTGAATGTAACGTGCGCTGGGACCATATGAACTGAAAAAGGAATTGCCTTTTTAGATGCAAACATATAGGCTGCCTTTTCGGTGAACTTTGACCTTTGTAGCAGGTGCTGATTGGCTCCAGAGTGACATACAGGTCACAGAGGGACAGACCAGAGTGAATAGAGATGCTGGGTGGGCTTTAGGGCAGGGGGTGGTTATTAGTGGTGCGCGGGTCAGCTGTATGTCCACCCGCACCCACCAGCGATTGCAATTACCCATCCGCAACCACCCGACTAGATGTGATAAAGTTAAAAACTGAGGCCCACACCCGAACTCTAAACCGCTAATATCGAAAATGTGTTGTAGGCTACAGTCAGAGACGCCAGAACACATTTTCAACAGGGGATGCAGGATTCTTTTTGCCTGATTTTACAAATGTTTCTTCTTGTAATTAGATGCATGGGGCTTCTCTTCTGTCATTATACGTTGCTAAATAAACCCTTGCTCACCAGAATAATGTCATAAATTGATAGAATGAATGCGTCAGTCTTGTTGACATTGGTAAAGTTCTCTCTGTCATCTCTGCTTCTTTCACAGATAAAATATATTTAGAGGAAAATGCAAGAACCTCCAAAAAAACTAGAAATTCAAAATTCCCAAATAACATCAGTTTGACCGGTTGTACGGAAATTGAAGGTTGGGAAAACGACCCAACATGTTTCTGATAAGATTTCAGTTCGGCTTGTATGCATATTTTATGTGGTTGAAATTCTAACAGATTTTATGATGCTGAGAAAGATAGCACCTCTACAGACGGAATACTGTATAACTGCACATTCGCATTCTCTCAAGATGCTGAAAGAAAGAAACCATATTTCTCCACTCTTGTTCCTGAGTCAAAATGTAACATAATTTTACTGCAAGTAATGCTTAGTCCTGCAGGAGTTAATATTAAGGCTATTTGAGAAGTTATAGACCTACTACAGTCAGTGTCCAGATTTCAGTTTACATTTAACCCCCTGCCATGCCATAGGCCTGTTTGAAGTCCCCATCTTGGGACTGTCGAATTTGTATAGTTCCTCACAATCATCACACATAACATAGCCAGCACTGCTATCATCTTTCCCAAACTTTACTTGTCTGGCCCTCCCTCTTCATGCTTTTCTCTTATTGAGTTAAGCTCTGACATTGTCTTTTTTGCCAATGTAAACTTTTTCTACCCAGTCCCCAAAAGCATTTGGCGATTGGCTTGTAGAGTATTTTGCCCGCGTACAGTTAGGCCCTAAAGCTTAGGCTTACACACTAATGCCAGATAAAAATAATGAAAGAAAATCTCATTGGAGCCAATAGCTAGAGTCCCACAAGAATGATACATTTATAAAAAATATTTAATTACCCTTTACCCACCCGCCCACCCGTGGATATATCTGTGGGGACTGCAGGTTATGAATCAACCCACACTAGCGGTTATGACAGTAAGTCAGGGACGCTCATTGATACCCTTGTATGGCTAAGGGGGATGCAGTGTGTTTGGTACCAGCCCAGCCACTGCATCACCGTGACGACTGACCTCCAGTCATGAACCCCTGCAGCCTCTCCACTGCCTCAGGCAACAGCAGTACAGTAGACATCACGGTAACCAGTGGAGGACTATGCACTTCCACCAACCCGAACGACCAAACGGCTGAGTTATGTGGACCTGTCAAACATGGGAACCCTCTGGGAGGGTGATGATGTCAAATAATAGTTGCCGGGCAACTGGCAGTATGGCCATCAGGTGGAGTGAGTCATGATGGTGGGGCCCAGCGAGGCAAAGCGGAGTTTGTAAGAGAGAGAGAGCCACGCTGCCATGTGGCGTCAATGCCACACTGCTGGCTACAGTAGGGAGGGAGAAAGACATGGAGAGAGTAGTGATTCACAGCTGTGACTCAGGAGTCACTCAGACTCACAGGAGAGGAGCAGAGCAGCCTGGGAGATTCTAATACCACCGCAGCCTTTTCAAATCCTCACACTGTGAACTGCTGCCACTTTAGCAAGCCTCTCTAAGTTCACTCACTCATCACTCACTCGCTGGAACGTCAAAAGACAGGATTTCAGATCAGAATTTTTTTGAAAGATCAGAATGTCTAAGACGTGAAGTGCCTATGAATGACACTCTTCATACTTGGAAAATGAGCTAATGGAACAAATAGAGATACCAAGCTCCAATCCTCTGCTATTGACAAGCACCCAGATCATGTGGACCACTTAAAAAGTGCCTGATCTCTTAAGTGCATATCTTAAAGGGATAATGTTCTCTTTGCTCATACCGTCTCTAACCCAGATTTTATATGTTTATTCTCATGCGTGGCGTCAGGTGAAGCACCAATAGATAAGAAACAGTTGATTCATCCCCCTCAGATACAGATGATTTACATTCCTCAACGAGAGGAACATTTATGTACATTTATGTACACAGGCACACATGTACACAGGCACACATTTTGGTATCCATTTCAGTTATCCAATATTTTGACCTCGAATTGAATAGGATTAGAAAGCCCAATGTCAAGTTTACAAACATAATGTAATTATTATTATAATAATACAAGTTATGTAATGTACATATCATTCAATATACAGCATTTATTCACTACATTCATGAAGATAGCATTGCATGGTTATTTCCAATAGAATGGCTCCAGACCTGCTCTTCCATGTACTACACTTGATGTATGAGTTTAAGAAAAATCTACAACAAAAGCCAGAGGAATGGGTGCATTAATTAAAAAGCACATGAGGTGGCCATTGTTGTATCCACACTGTGGATGGCTTATTTAGACAGCATGTCCTGCTAGCATGATGGCAACACACACACAGGCACGCATGCACACACACACACACACACACACACACACACACACACACACACACACACACACACACACACACACACACACACACACACACACACACACACACACACACACACACACACACACACACACACACACACACACACACACACACACACACACACACCAGGCCCAGCATGAATAATGACAGGTACTTCTCCCTGCGTGACACAGTCTGCCACTATGTATCGGCTGCTGCCTGCCTGCTCTCTCTGTCTCTTTCTCTTTTTCTAACTCTCTCCCCTCTCTCTCTCACTCGCTCTTTTTCTTCTCTCTCTATCTCCTCTCTCGCTCTCTCTCTCTCTCTCCTCTCTTCTCAGACAGAACATAACAAGGGGGAGTGGAAGCCTGTTCTGGGTGGGCCTCTCAGCCCTATTGCCTTTCAAACCTCTGTTGTGACAGCCTGTGTGACTTTCTGTGACCAATGGCAATGGATCAGATCATTCAATGGCCTGGAGTTTGTACACTAAGCTCTGATATCAACTGAGGATGTCAATATCCCATGATAATTTCCCCCCCTCAACTGTGGGCACTTGTGAGAGATTGCCAAAACAGTATAGTGATTTAACTCTTTGGGGAAGTATATTTTTTTGCAATAGTATTAATGATTTAACAGCCAATCATTTCCCTGAAGGAAATGTGACAAACATTTCAAATATTTAGCACATGAGAATATTATCAAAGACTCCAGGTACACAGATGGTGTATGCTTAGAAAAATGATCCAAACTGATTAGAAAGTGAGCTTTTGGCTCCCTCGCCTATCTGCACTGTGCACGCGGTGTGTGCTTGTGCCTGCGTGCTTGTGTGCATCTGTGTGGTATATTATAAATAGCAGGCATGTGTTTTCCTTCATCGTTGCTGATGAAACAGGAAAGCTGCAGATTCATCATAACCTGCGGTAACTTTCCACCCTGATAGCACAATGCACGGCCATCTGAAAGGTAATACTTCATATATAACATTATCGCCGAGGTGGCAGGATCATATTCCTAGCACCTCATCTGTCTACCTCCACCCTCCGACCCCCCTGCTCTCCACCCGTTCTCCTCTCGGCAGCCCGGGAGGTGACCCGGCTGATGTCACTCTCTCCATAGAGAGAGAGGAGGAGGAGGAGGCCAAGCCAACGTTTAGAAGGAAATTAACTCTATAAACCAGAGGCCTTATAAACAACAGACCTCAATATATTACCTGATCCACAAACTTGGCTCTCTACACACGCAGACTTTCATTTCCCCATCTTATTGAGATGTAGTTTAAAACATGTCATGAACTCAACAGGGTCACTGTGTTACTCTGGGGAATTTGGGATGGAGTGATAGAGGGATAGAGAGATGAGTGATATAAATGAAAAGGATTAGATAGAGAGATGTTGTGCATATGCATCTTTATCTCTGTGGCTGACAGTTCAACAGTAGATCATACGCCTGTGTGATGGGTCTGTCTGAGTGCATTAATAGGAGAAGTTGATCTGTTAAACCACATGACATGAGCGACAAGTGCATACTGTACTGTGGGCTACACCACAGACTGTATAACACCACAGGACAATGACAGTAACTCAGACAGATTGGGATTGGACATACAGTGGCAAGAGAAAGTATGCAAACCTTTTGGAAATACCTGGATTTCAGCATAAATTGGTCATACAATTTGATCTGATCTTCATCTAGGTCACAACAATAGACAAACACTGTCTGCTTGAACTGATAACACACAAACAATTATAAACATTCACAGTGCAGGGTGGGAAAAGTATGTGAACCCTTGGATTTAATAACTGGTTGACCCTCCTTTGGCAGCAATAACCTTAACAAAACGTTTTCTGTAGTTGCGGATCTGACCTGCACAACGGTCAGGAGGAATTTTGGACCATTCCTCTTTACAAAACTGTTTTAGTTCAGCAATAATCTTGGGATGTCTGGTGTGAACTGCTCTCTTCAAGTCATGCCACAGCATCTCAATCGGGTTTAGGTCAGGACTCTGACTGGGCCACGCCAGAAGGCGTATTTTCTTCTGTTGAAGCCGTTCTGTTGTTGCCATTCTGTTGTTGCTTTACTTTTGTGTTTTGGGTCGTTGTCCTGTTGCATCATCCAACTTCTGTTGAGCTTCAATTGGTAGATAGCCTAACTTTCTCTTGCAAAATGTCTTGATAAACTTGGGAATTCATTTTTCTGTCAATGATAGCAAGCTGTCCAGGCCCTGAGACAGCAAAGCAGCCCCAAACCATGATGCTCCCTCCACCATACTTTATAGTTGGGATGAGGTTTTGATGTTGGTGTGCTGTGTCTTTTTTTCTCCACACATAGTGTTGTGTGTTCCTTCCAAACAACTCCACTGTAGTTTCATCTGTCCACAGAATATTTTGCCAGTAGCGCTGTGGAACATCCAGGTGCACTTTTGCAAACTTCAGAAGTGCAGCAATGTTTTTTTTGGACAGCAGTGGCTTCTTCCGTGATGTCCTCCCATGAACACCATTCTTGTTTAATGTTTTACATATCGTAGACTCGTCAACAGAGATGTTACCATGTTCCAGAGATTTCTGTAAATCTTTAGCTGACACTATAGGATTATTCTTAACCTCATTGAGCATTCTGCACTGTGCTCTTGCAGTCATATTTGTAGGATGGCCAACAGTGCTGAACCTTCTCCATCTGTCTTGCTGTGAACTGATGAACATCAAGGCTTTTAGATATAGTTTTGTAACCCTTTCCAGCTTTATGCAAGTCAACAATTCTTAATTTGAGGTCTTCTGAGATCTCTTTGTTCGGCAGTGCTTCTTGTGAATAGCAAACTCAAATTTTGCGAGTGTTTTTTATCGGGCAAGGAAGCTCTAACCAACATCTCTAATCTCATCTCGTTGATATGACCCCAGGGTAGCTGACTCCTGACTCCAATTAGCTTTTGGAGAAGTCATTAGCCTCGGGGGTTCACGTACTTTTTCCAACCTACAATGTGAATGTTTAAATGATGTATTCAATATAAACAACAAAAATACAATGATTAGTGTGTTATTAGTTTAAGCATACTATGTTTGTCTATTGTTGTGACTTAGATAAAGATCAGATTAAATTCGATTACCAATTTATGCAGAAATCTAGGTAATTCCAAAAGGGTTCACATACATTTTCTTTGCCACTGTACCTCCAAGATTTAGAGAAAGACAAAACAATTCATCCCTAGACCAAAGCGTTTTAGAAGATGGTCGGCTGAGAATAGTGTTCCAGTGTGTATATATTTAAACACACACAGGTTTTAACCAATGGTCTGTCCTGTCGTCACAGGGGTGCAAGACGAAAGAGTTGGTGACCCTTGCTCTGCTGTATTTCGATAGCCCTGTTTGGTTTGAGAGCCATGCTCGAGCTGCTTTTAATACATTTCATTTGCAACTCAAAGCCTCGTGAGTGAACAGCCAGCTCACCACTGCCCTAACTGCATCTCACACAAATGAATGGATCGTGTGTGTTTCCCAGAAGGCAGTAATATTGGTGTTGTTGGGGGGGGAAATAAGGATAACTTAGTGACATTTCTAAGTATGTGAGATTGTAATATTATTAGCTCAGAATGTTGTTGTTTACTTCCAGACATGGATAGTGGGTTTGATAACTGCTACTGTGGCAAATGCGTTCAACCGCACAGCGAAAACCAATTGCTTATGTTGTCTTGATAGGGATATGTTATCTTCGTAGGGATATCCAAGTACATGGTTTTAATTTGATACTCTAGATCATAATATTTAATTGACACATTGTGCAACTCTGAAATGTGAGTATCTATATTCGGGATAAAGTTTAGTCTGACAGGTGAAGGCAGAGGTGTTTATTTTCATTTGACCCTCCCAAGTTCAAAACAGACCTAAATCAGATTGTGCAATCATGTTAACTTAAGTGTTTTGTGAGACAGAGTTTATGGACTGTATTTAATAAATAAATTAACTGATGTGTGTGTGTGTGTGTGTGTGTGTGTGTGTGTGTGTGTGTGTGTGTGTACAGTATGCATGCAGTGTGTGTGTCAAGCTGTGATCTTGGGCATACTCACTCATATGCTCACTGAAAGACGACACCCTCTGCAAGCTCACAACCTATCTCTCTCTGCTTCTGTCACACACACACAATAGTGTAGTGGAGAGTATACGCAGGTATACCCACTTATTTTTCAGTGGGCATCACTTCTTAATCCCCACAATTGGTATCAAAGTAGTGTAGTGGAGGTATACACCATACCAATTAATAAGGCTGATCAGAATGGACTGATCAGATCTAAATGTTAATCTTAAAATGTTGATAGACTATTTTTTCTTCACATTTTAGGCACAGCAATGTGCACACAGTGGTAGGCCTACGCACAAATGTTCCAAAATGCAATTTGCGGGGAAACACTGTTCTAAAATGGGTACCGCACATACAGTCGTGGCCAAAAGTTTTGAGAATGACACAAATATTAATTTTCACAAAGTTTGCTGCTTCAGTGTCTTTAGATATTTTTGTCAGGTGTTACTATGGAATACTGAAGTATAATTACAAGCATTTCATAAGTGTCAAAGGCTTTTATTGACAATTGCATGAAGTTGCTTAGTTGCATAGGGTCAATATTTGCAGTGTTGACCCTTCTTTTTCAAGACCTCTGCAATCCGCCCTGGCATGCTGTCAATTAACTTCTGGGCCACACTGATTGCAGCCCATTCTTGCATAATCACTGCTTGGAGTTTGTCAGAACTTGTGGGATTTTGTTTGTCCACCCGCCTCTTGAGGATTGACCACAAGTTCTCAATGGGATTAAGGTCTGGGAGTTTCCTGGCCATGGACCCAAAAATCGATGTTTTGTTCCACAAGCCACTTAGTTATCACTTTGGCAAGGCGCTCCATCATGCTGGAAAAGGTATTGTTCGTCACCAAACTGTTCCTGGATGGTTGGGAGAAGTTGCTCTCGGAGGATGTGTTGGTACCATTCTTTATTCATGGCTGTGTTCTTAGGCAAAATTGTGAGTGAGCTCACTCCCTTGGCTGAGAAGCAACCCCACACATGAATGTTCTCAGGATGCTTTACTGTTGGCATGACACAGGACTGATGGTAGCGCTCACCTTGTCTTCTCCGGACAAGCTTTTTTCTGGATGACCCAAACAATCGGAAAAGGGATTCATCAGAGAAAATGACTTTACCCCAGTCCTCATCAGTCCAATCCCTGTACTTCTTGCAGTATATCAGTCTGTCCCTGATGTTTTACCTGGAGAGAAGTGGCTTCTTTGCTGCCCTTCTTGACACCAGGCCATCCTCCAAAAGTCTTCGCCTCACTGTGCGTGCAGATGCACTCACACCTGCCTGCTGCCATTCCTGAGCAAGCTCTGTACTGGTGGTGCCCCGGTCCCGCAGCTGAATCAACTTTAGGAGACGGTCCTGGCGCTTGCTGGACTTTCTTGGATAGAATAGAAAGCCGCCTCGAGATTTGATTTTCGATTGGAGATGTTTGATATGAGTCTGGAAGGAGAGTTTACAGTCTTGTCATGCTTACTTACAAGCCCGTACCCAGCAATAGAGTTCAAGAAAGAGTTAAAAAAATATATACCAAATAAACTAAAGTACAAAAAGAATTTCAAAAGGTAACAAGGTCGAGGCTATATATTTTTTTGTTTTTATTTCACCTTTATTTAACCAGGTAGGCTAGTTGAGAACAAGTTCTCATTTACAACTGTGACCTGGCCAAGATAAAGCAAAGCAGTGCGACACGAACAACAACACAGATTTACACATGGAATAAACAAACGTACAGCCAATAAGGGATAAGGGAGGTAGACAATAAATAGGCCATCTTGGCGAAATAATTACAATTTAGCAATTAAACACTATAGTGATAGATGTGCAAAAGACAAATGTGCAAGTAGAGATACTGGGGTGCAAATAAGCCAAAAAATATTTAAAAAAATATATAACAGTATGGGGATGAGTTGGATGGGCTATTTACAGATGGGCTATGTACAGGTGCAGTGATATGTGAGCTGCTCGGACTGCTGGGGCTTAAAGTTAGTGAGGGAGATATGTGTCTCCAGCTTCAGTGGTTTTTGCAATTCATTCAAGTCTTTGGCAGCAGAGAACTGGAAGGAAAGGTGGCCAAAGGCTAAGGGGGTGACCAGTGAAATATACCTGCTGGAGTGCGTGCTACTGTGCTGCTATGGTGACCAGTGAGCTAAGATAAGGTGGGGCTTTACCTAGCAAAGACTTATAGATGACCTGGAGCCAGGCGACGAATATGAAGCGAGGGCCAGCCAACGAGGGCATACATGTCGCAGTGGTGGGGCTTTGGTGACAAAACAGATGGCACTGTGATAGACCGCATACAATTTGCTGAGTAGAGTGTTGGAGGCTATCTTGTAAATTACATCGCTGAAGTCAAGGATCGGCAGGATAGTCAGTTTTACGCGTGTATGTTTGTCAACATGAGTGAACAATGGTTTGTTGAAAAATAGGGAGCCGATTCTAGATTTAATTTTGGATTGGAGATGCTTAACTTCTTATGGGCAGGTGGAACGGTAGCATCCCACCTGGCCAACATCCGGTGAAATTACAGAGCATGAAATTCCAAAATACCATGTTCAAATTTTTAACATTCTTGAAAATATATGTGTTATACATCAAAATAAAGCTTAACTTCTTGTTAATCCAGCCGCTGTGTCAGATTTCAAAAAGGCTTTACGGCGACAGAAAACCATCCGATTATCTGAGGACAGCGCCCCACATACAAACACATGAAAATCATATTTCAACCAGGCAGATGCCCACAAAAGTCAGAAATAGCGATATAATTAATGCCTTACCTTTGAAGATATTCTTCTGTTGGCACTCCAAAATGTCCCAGAAACATCACAAATGGTCATTTTGTTCGATAATGTCCTTCTTTATGTCCCAAAAATGTTAATTTATTTGTTGTGTTTGATTCAGAAATACACCGGTTTCATCTCACCCAACATGCCTACAAAGTAATATGTTACCTTACCTGTAAACTTGGTCCAAACATTTCAAACAACGTTCCTAATCTAACCCCAAGTACCCTAAAATGTAAATAATCGATTAAATTTAAGATGGAATAAACTCTTTCTAATACCGGATAAAAACAATGTGAAGCACGCTCCAGTTCCCGCGCACTAAAACAGTGAAGTCCACCTGGAGTGACACTTACAATGAATAGCACTACTTCTTAATTTCTCAAAATAAAAACATCGAACAATTTCTAAAGACTGTTGACATTGAGTGGAAGTCATAGGAACTGGAACCAGGTTCCTCATAAATAGGGTTTCCCATAGAAAACCATTGGGAAATCCTTTGACCTCAATTTTTTGTCTTCCCTGGATGGTTTGTCCTCGGGGCTTCGCCTGCCATATCAGTTCTGTTATACTCACAGACATTATTTTTAGTTTTAGAAACTTTAGAGTGTTTTCTATCCAAATCTACCAATTATATGCATATCCTAGGCAGTTTACTTTGTGCACGCTTTTCATCCGGAGGTGAAAATAATGCCCCCTACCCAAGAGAGGTTAATGTGAGTCTGGAAGGAGAGTTTAGTCTAACCAGACACCTAGGTATTTGTAGTTGTCCACATATTCTAAGTTAGAACCGTCCAGAGTATTGATGCTGGACAGGCGGGCAGGTGCGGGCAGCGATCGGTTGAAGAGCATGCATTTAGTTTTACTTGCATTTAAGAGCAGTTGGAGGCTGCTTTCCAATCTTTGGGGATCTCAGACATTACGAAAGAGAGGTTGAACAGAATAGGGGTTGCAACAATTCCGGCTGATCATTTTAAAAAGAGAGAGTCCAGATTGTCTAGCCCTGCTGATTTGTAGGGGTCCAGATTTTGCAGCTCTTTCAGAACATCAGCTAACTGGAATTTGGTGAAGGAGAAATGGGGGAGGTTTGGGCAAGTTGCTGTGGGGGATGTTGACCAGAGTAGGGGTGGCCAGGTGGAAAGCTTGGCCAGCCATAGAAAAATGCTTATTGAAATTCTCAATTATTCTGGATTTATCGACAGTGTTTCCGAGCTTCAGTGCAGTGGGCAGCTGGGAGAAGGTGCTCTTATTCTCCATGGACTTTACAATGTCCCAAAACTTTTTGGAGTTTGTGCTTCAGGATGCAAATTTCTGTTTGAAAAATCTAGATTTTGCTTTCCTAACTGCCTGTGTATATTGGCTCCTATCTTCCCTGAAAAGTTGCAATTCGTGGGGGTTATTTGATGCTAATGCCAAATGCCACAGGATGTTTTTGTGCTGGTCAAGGGCAGTCAGGTCTGGAGTAAACCACGGGCTATATCTGTTCCTGGTTATATTTTTTTTAAATGGGTCATGCTTATTTAAGATTGTGAGGAAAGCACTAAAAGAATAACCAGGCATCTTCTACTGACGGAATGAGGTCAATATCCTTCCAGGATACCTGGGCCAGGTCGATTAGGAAGGCCTGCTCGCTGAAGTGTTTTGGGAAGCGTTTGACAGTGGTGAGGGGTGGTCGTTTGACCGCAGACCCAGGGTGGTTAGGATGATATCTATGAGGGTGCCTGTGTTTACAGATTTGGGGTTGTACCTGGTAGGTTCATTGATAATGTGTGTGAGATTGAGGGTATCAAGCTTAGATTGTAGGATGGCTGTGGTGTTAAGCATGTCCCAGTTTAGCTCACCTAACAGCACGAGCTCTGAAGATAGATGGGGGGCAATCAATTCACATATGGTGTCCAGAGCACAGCTGGGGGCAGAAGGTGGTCTATAGCAAATGGCAACGGTGAGAGACTTGTTTCTGGAAAGGTGGATTTTTAAAAGTAGAAGCTCGAAATGTTTGGGCACAGACCTGGATAGTAAGACAGAACTCTGCAGGCTATCTCTGCAGTAGATTGCAACTCCGCCCCCTTTGGCAGTTTTATCTTGTCAGAAAATGTTATAGTTAGGGATGGACATTTCTGGGTTCTTGATGGCCTTCCTAAGCCAGGATTCAGACACAGCTAGGACATCCGGGTTGGCAGAGTGTGCTAAAGCAGTGAATAAATCAAACTTAGGGAGGAGGCTTCTAATGTTAACATACATGGAATCGAGGCTTTTACAGTTACAGAAGTCAACAAATAAGAGGAAATGGGAGTGGAGCATCACCAGAGGAGCAGAGGAGGAGTAGGATAAGGGTACGGCTAAGGGCTATAAGAACTGGTCGTCTAGTACGTTCGGGACAGAGAGTAAAAGGAGCAGGTTTCTGGGCGTGGTAGAATAGATTCAATGCATAATGTACATACAAACGTATGGTAGAATGTGAATACAGTTGAAGTAAACCTAGGCATTGAGTGACGATGAGAGAGATATTGTCTCTAGAGACATCAATTAAACCAGGTGAGGTCACTGCATGTGTGGGGGTTGGACAAGAGGGTTAGCTGAGGCATATTGAGCAGGGTTGGAGGGTCTACAGTGGAATAAGACAATAATCACTAACCAAAACAGCAATGGACACGGCATATTGACATTAGGGAGAGGTATGCGTAGCTGAGTGATCATATACAGCTGGTATCGGTACCGAGTCGATGTGCGGGGGTACAGGTTTGTCGAGGCAATTTGTACATGTAGGTGTGCCAGATTGGGAATTTAGCCAGGACACCGGGGTTAACACCCCTACTCTTACAATAAGTGCAATGGGATCTTTAGTGAACACAGACACCTGTTTAACATCCTATCTTAAATACGCCACCCTACACAGGGCAATGTCCCCAATCACTGCCCTGGGGCTTTGGAATATTATTTTTAGACCAGAGGAAAGAGTGCCTCCTACTGGCCATCCAACATCACTTCCAGCAGCATCTGGTCTCCCATCCACCGACCAGGACCCACTCTGTTTAGCTTCAGCGACATGCCCGAGGTGGGATGTGTGTGTGTGTGTGTGTGTGTGTGTGTGTGTGTGTGTGTGTGTGTGTGTGTGTGTGTGTGTGTGTGTGTGTGTGTGTGTGTGTGTGTGTGTGTGTGTGTGTGTGTGTGTGTGTGTGTGTGTGTGTGTGTGTCATATGTCTGATTTGAATCCTGTCTGCCCTGCAGGAGATGACCCACTCCTGGCCTCCCCCCCTGACTGCCATCCACACTCCAGGCAAAGCTGAGCAGACCAAGTTCCCTATTCCCTCCAAGGTGAGTTCTATAGTAAGGCCTACACTGTACTGTTAATTGACAAGCACAGCAATACTACTACTAATAGTACTTCAACTATGTTATAAGTGCTAGTAATACTGACACTAGTTAATACTATTATCATAATGATAGAGATGTATGCATTCTGAATGTCTACTGTCCTCGTCAAGAGGGTAATTTCCTACTGTCACTTATTTGTTTGGTAAGCAGTAATCACGTGATTCCTGTGTCAGTCGGAAGGGAAAACAAATCAAGTAAAAGTGGATGTATTAAATTCGACCCAGGGCTGTCATCCTTGTGAAAGCCTGTCAGGTTCTGTCACAGTAAAGGACCAGTGAGACACCCATGGCACCAGAGAGAGAAGGAGAGAGAGAGGGAGTGAGAAAGAGAGAGCGTGGGACCAAGCCAGAGAGAGAGAGAGAGGAGAGCTTGCAAAGAGCCTCTGCTATTGCCCAGATAGCTATAGGACTTCATTTGTCTGGCTGCATGTGCCGGTCGGATGGACTTTTTAAGGACAAACTCCTGTCAGCACTTCAACCGCACTGTAATAGAGTGTGATTTAGCTATAGTATAATCCATTGTCCTTCAGCCCATTCATCCTCTCCTCCTCTAACTCCCAGCATCTGTGTCTCTCCTAGATTTTACTTCCTTTCCTCTCTACTGTCGTTCCCTAGCCTCAAATCCCCCAACGCCTAATTTTGCAGCTAAAGCCCTCTTATTTGTGTCTTAATGGGACACGGTCTGAAACTCATAGCTTGACCCAGCTGATATTCCTAATAATAAGCCTGTGTCTATAAATCCTGATTTAATGGTGCCATCTTTTAACTAAGACATTGTCCTGTCTACTGTAGTCCACTCACCACACTCTGAAAAATGATTGTGTGTCCTATGTCTAATTGTATTAGTGTAAAATCAATTAAGTCCATCAGATGAGCTGTTTCCCTCCCATTTGTTCTCCTGTATCACCTCAGTGTGTGCTAATGTATTTGATGCACGCCTGTCTTCTTTCTCTCTCGCTCTCTCTCTCTCTCTGCTCAGGAGTCACAACACTTACCCTCAGGATACGCTGGACAAAGTAAGTCTGCTTTACATTTTCCCTACACACACATTTCGATTTAATCAGTCTAAAATGATGTTAATAGATGGAAGGCCATTATGCCATGCAACAACTGGAGCCCTGTCCATTTAGGGAAAAATGTTATGCTGTGTGACATATTGCAACAAAAGCTAAATTGATAATAAGCTAGCTGTTGGTCAGGGTTTAATCAAAACCAGCACTCTGACATTTAAATGGAAATTCTTTCGCAGAGCGGTGCAATGTTCCCGGTAACAAGCCTGCAACCAAGTCTGTACCACAGAAGTCGTGAGTATTCATTTGATTAATTATTTTGAAAAAGCCTCGGGGGATAAATGCCACCATGGTTTCAGCTTTGTTCCCTTGCAAAACAAGTCCCTGCAGAATTCCCAGCTGAGAGGAGTGTTCATCACAAACAAACAGAGCAGTTGGCATTCTCTCTCTCTGTTAACCCGTACCCTCCTTGGTCTCTCCCGTGCCACCCTGCACTCCTCAACAGCACAGCACTGACAACACTGCCTGTCTGCCTAGCCACGCAAGACCTGGCCTACACTCAGTTTAGTTAGTGTCAAACACAGGCCTAGTGAGTTATTTTTGTGATTTTATTAGGATTGCCATTAGCTATTGCAAAAGCAGCAGCTACTCTTCCTGGAGTCCACACAAAACATAATACAGAATGACATCAAGAACAGCTCAAACTACATAACATTTTTTTTGAAGGCAAACGTAGCCTACATATCA
This sequence comes from Oncorhynchus keta, assembly GCF_023373465.1. Lineage (NCBI taxonomy): Eukaryota > Metazoa > Chordata > Actinopteri > Salmoniformes > Salmonidae > Oncorhynchus > Oncorhynchus keta. The sequence goes on from NC_068424.1 coordinate 43,610,455, forward strand.
ATGCATACACACTCTCTAGGTCAAATAGGGGAAAGGCGTTGTGCCGCGAGGTATTGTTATCTGTTATTTTTGAGGTATCTGTTATTTTAAACTTGATTTTCTGTTTGTTTGAGCAATATGAGATGGAAGGAAGTTCCATGCAATTAGGGCTCTATATAATACTGTACACTTTCTTGAATTTGTTCTGGATTTGGGGACTGTGAAATGACACGTAGTGGCATGTCTGGTGGGATGTGTGTGTGTGTGTGTGTGTGTGTGTGTGTGTGTGTGTGTGTGTGTGTGTGTGTGTGTGTGTGTGTGTGTGTGTGTGTGTGTGTGTGTGTGTGTGTGTGTGTGTGTGTGTGTGTGTGTGTGTGTGTGTGTCAGAGCTGTGTGTAAGTCGACTAGGCAAACCATTTGGGATTTTCAACACATTAATGTTCCTTATAAAAAGAAGAAGTGATACAGTCAGTCTCTCCTCAACTCTTAGCCAAGCGAGACTGGCATGCATAGCATTTACAGTTGAAGTCGGAGGTTTACATACACCTTAGCCAAATATATTTAAACTCAGTTTTTCACAATTCCTGACATTTAATCCGAGTAAAAATTACCTGTCTTAGGTCAGTTAGGATCACCACTTTATTTTAAGAATGTGATATGTCTGAAAAATAGTAGAGAGTGTTATTTATTTCAGCTTTTATTTATTTCATCACATTCCCAGTGGGTCAGAAGTTTACATACACTCAATTAGTATTTGGTAACATTGCCTTAAAATTTTTAACTTGGGTCAAACGTTTCGGGTAGCCTTCCACAAGCTTCCCACAATAAGTTGGGTGAATTTTGGCCCATTCCTCCTGACAGAGATAGTGAATAACTGAATCAGGTTTGTAGGCCTCCTTGCTCGCGCACGCTTTTTCAGTTCTGCCCACACATTTTCTATAGGATTGAGGTAGGGGCTTTGTGATGGCTACTCCAACACCTTAACTTTGTTGTCCTTAAGGTGTTTTGCCACAACTTTGTCCATTTGGAAGAGCCATGTGCGACCAAGCTTTAACTTTTAACTGATGTCTTGAGATGTTGCTTCAATATATCCACATAATTTTCCTACCTCATGACGCCATCTATTTTGTGAAGTGCACCAGTCCCTCCTGCAGCAAAGCACCCCCAGAACATGATGCTGCCACCCCCTTGCTTCACGGTTGGGATGGTGTTCTTCGGCTTGCATGCCTCCCCCTTTTTCCTCCAAACATAACGATGGTCATTATGGCCAAACAGTTCTATTTTTGTTTCATCAGACCAGAGGACATTTCTCCAAGAAGTACGATATTTGTCCCCATGTGCAGTTGCAAACCATAGTCTGGATTTTTTAAGTACAAGTACATTTAACAATAATTGTTTACAGGCATATTATTTCACTTATAATTCACTGTATCACATTTCCTTTAAAAAGCTTGGAGAATTCCAGAAAACGATGTCATGGCTTTTGGAGCATTTTGGAGCATTGGCTTTTTCCTTGCTGTACAGCCTTTCAGGTTATGTCAATATAGGACTCGTTTTTACTGTGGATATGTACCTGTTTCCTCCAGCATCTTCAAGGTCATTTGCTATTGTTTTGGGATTGATTTCCACCAAAGTACATTCAGTTATAGGAGACAGAACGCGTCTCCTTCCTGAGCAGTATGATGGCTGCGTGGTCCCATGGTGTTTATACTTGCATACTATTGTTTGTACAGATGAACGTGGTACCTTCAGGCATTTGGAAATTGCTCCCAAGGATGAACCAGACTTGTGGAGGTCTACTATTTTTTTCTGAGGTCTTGGCTGATTTTTTTTGATTTTCCCATGATGTCAAGCAAATAGGCAATGAGTTTGAAGGTAGGCCTTGACATACATCCATAGGTACACCTCCAATTGACTCAAATGATGTAAATTAGCCTAAAATAAGCTTCTAAAGCCATGACATAATTTTCTGGAATTCTCCAAGCTTTTTAAAGGAAATGTGATACAGTGAATTATAAGTGAAATAATATGCCTGTAAACAATTATTGGAAAATGCACGAAGTAGATGTTCTAACCGACTTGCCAAAACTATAGTTTGTTTACAAAAAGTTTGTGGAGTGGTTGAAAAAACGAGTTTTAATGACTCCAACCTAAGTGTATGTAAACTTCTGACTTCAACTGTATATCAGCCCTCTGATTACAATTAAGAGCAAAATTTGCCATATAATTTGCAGCTGCAGCTTAACTAGGTCTTTCTTTGCAGCACTGGACAGCACTGGACAATTATATTTGACAAAACGAGAGACTGCAGAATTTTCTTTTTGGAGTGTGGTGTCAAAAAATCAGAGCATCTCTTTATTACGGCCAGACCTCTCCCCATCTTTACAACCATTGAATCTATACGGTTTGACCATGACCGTTTACAATCTAAAGTAACTCCAAGTAATTTAGTGTCCTCAACTTGTTCAACAGCCACACCATTCATTACCAGATTCAGCTGAGGTCTAGAACTTAAGGAATGATTTGTACCAAATACAATGCTCTTAGTTTTAGAAATGTTCAGGACCAATTTATTACTGGCCACCCATTCCAAAACAGACTGCAACTCTGTGTTAAGGGTTTCAGTGACTTCATTAGCTGTGTTTGCTGATGCGTATATGGTTGAATCATCAGCATACGTTGACACACATGCTTTGTTTAATTCCGGTGGCAGGTCATTGGTAAAAATAGAAAAGAGTAGAGGGCCTAGAGAGCTGCCCTGCGGTACACCACACTTTACATGTTTTACATTAGAGAAGCTTCCATGAAAGAAAACCTTTTGAGTTCTATTAGATCGATAGCTCTGAATCCACGATATGGCAGAGGTTGAAAAGCCATAAAACACGTTTTTCAACAACAGGTTATGGTAAATAATATCAATGGCTGCACTGAAATCTAACAGTACAGCTCCCACAATCTTCTTATTCTCAATGTCTTTCAACCAATCATCAGCCATGTGTCTCAGTGCAGTAGTTGTTGAGTGCCCTTTTCTATAAGCATCCTGAAAGTCTGTTGTTAATTTGTTTACAGAGAAATAGCATTGTATTAGGTCACACACAATTTTTTCCAACAGCTTGCTAAGAGGTGGCAGCACGCTTATAAGTTTGCTGTTAGAACCAGTAAAGGCCTTTTACCTCTCTTGGGTAGCGGAATTATTTTGACTTCCCTCCAGGCCTGAGGACAAAGACCTTCCTCTAGGCTCAGATTAAAAACATGACAGATAGGAATGCCTATAGAGTCAGCTACGATTCTCAGTAGCTTTCCATCTAAGTTGTCAATACCAGGAGGTTTGTCATTATTGATCGATAACAATCCTTTTCCCAGCTCTCCCACACTAACTTTACAGAATTCAAACTTGCAATGCTTTTCTTTCATTATTAGTTTTTTTTATGCGTGAATACAGTTGCTCACTGTTCGTTGTTGGCATTTCCTGCCTAAGTTTGCCCACTTTGCCAATAAAATATTATTTAAAATAATTGGCAACATCAAATGTTTTTGTGATGAATATGCCATCTGATTCGATGAAAGATGGATTTGAATTTGTCTTTCTGCCTATAATTTAATTTAAAGTACTCCAAAGGTTTTTTTCCCATCATTCATTATATAATTGATCTTGGCTTCATAATACAGTTTCTTCTTCTTTTTGTTGAGTTTAGTCACATAATTTCTCAATTTGCAGTAAGTAAGCCAGTCAGATGTGCAGCCAGACTTATTAGCCACTCCCTTTGCCCCATCTCTTTCAACCATAAAGTTTTTCAATTCCTCATCACCCTTGGAGCCTTAACAGTTATAACAGTCCGTTTCGGCGCTTGTTTATCAATAGTTATAAAAATCTATTTCAGAAATGCATCAAGGCAGCGTCTGGATGCTCTTCATTAATCACATCAGACCAACAAATATTTTTCCACATAAGAGTCACAGCAAAAAAAATGATATGATCTCTTATACACTATTTTAGGTCCAGCTTTCCTGGATATAGCCACTATATTGTGATCACTGCATCCAATGGCCATGGTAGGTTGATTAATAACCTAAACCAGATTACAGGCACTGGTTACAGTAAGAAGCTTCCTCTTGAGTGGTCCGCTTGATGAAAACCAGTCAATATTCAGGTCCCGAAGGAAGTAGACCTCTCTGTTTAAATCACATACATTATCAAGCATTTCACACATGTTATTATAGCAACACCCCAAAAGAAAAGGCATGACATAAAGATCTGCTCTAAGCAAATCAAATCAAATCACATTTTTATTTGTCACATACACATGGTTAGCAGATGTTAATGCGAGTGTAGCGAAAGCATTACAGGATATGGCTCTGAATATATACAGCAACACCTCCCCCATAAGCATTTCTGTCTCTTCTATAGATGTTATATCCTTGTATTGCTACTGCTGTATCATTAAATTAATTATCGAAGTGAGTCTCAGAAATGGCTAATATATGAATGTTATCTGATGTTAGCAAGTTATTGATTTCATGAACCTTATTTCTAAGGCTACATATATTAATATGGGCTATTTTCAGCCCTTTCCTGGGTAGCTTATCAGAGATAGACATAATACTGAAAAGAGCAAACAAAAAAATATACATTCAGCAGCCCAATAATCCATTGGTGTGGGTTTCTGTGCTGCGGGGTTGAAGCTACGAACCCATAGGCTTGGCTCTCTCATCCCTTCAGGCTTCTGGGAGAAAAGGTGGACAATGAGCCTGTCATTGCGGATGTAAGCAATGTCCCCACGCGCTCTGGCAGCTTTCATGGCTGGGATCAGTTCTTTCCTCTTCGTACTGACGGTAGGGTTTTAAAGCTACCGATAATTTACTAAAGTTACCAGAATCTTCAGTAATTTAGTTAATTAATAGAAAACCTATGGCAACCTATCGTAACTTTGTTAATTTATATTTGAATCATTTAAAAACATATATTTATATATCGGCAATTATTTTGTATATCTGTGTCCATATTTTGCATGAGTTTCTAATAGATAGACCATATGGTTCAAGAGAAAATGGCCTAATGAATGAAAAAAGCATCTAATCAACAATGCTATTATTTTCAATGACCTCTGCAACTCCTCCAACTATTTATTTTTTTCCACAAAAGCCACCAGTTTGACTACAAAACATTGACAACAAACATATTGACATAGTAAAATAAATAAAAGTGTGTAAAACAAATATAAAGGATATTTCATGCTGAAACTCTCATATTAAACACCAATGGTATTCACTAAGTTGATGGTTTATTTATATTTAGGATAATGATTTACAGCTTTGTTCCGATTGTTTTTTTGTCGTCTTATTTAATAATTTAATTTATTTTACGTAAAGGTAAGGCCAGAGAGAGGGCAAAAGATAATTACAGACATCTGTGATAATCTGAAGTACCCAAAAGGGCCAGTAGATGTCTTGTGATAGATTACATGGATTCCTCTTGAAAGATACCACAATTATGATAGTTGATGATAGGATTTATACAATAAACAGAGTACACAAATGAAAGACCGAAAGGCATCGTTTTGAGTCCCAGAGAATGAGAAAAAGGGGCAGCGATGTTTCTTGCTGCAAGGCAAGCGTTCTATCTTTTTGAATGCTCTCCAATGTTGCACAGTAGTCCTTTTTCCCAATTGAAGATTCTGCTTTTGTGTCGCTCAATGACACTGCTCTTATTGGAGAAGTCTTCAATGATTTAACGAGTCCAAGGAAAGAGCATTTGTGTCAATACCAGCTTTGTCTGGCGGAGCTGAATGCATCGACTTCAGATCAAGCAGTGTCTCTTTCTTTCCCTGCTACTAACACAGGAAATGCAGTATAAGCACAAGTGAGTGGCAGTATTAGCTTTTATATTAAAACACTCCACTGTAGCTGTTAAATCTGTGTTGTGTTATGGTACTCAGAGCCTTTATTGCTCTCTATAAACATGTATACATTATATCCTAGCTTCACTTCCAATGCTTACCTCGGTCCCCGTGTGCGCTCATATAAGACAAAATAAGTAGGAATGCAGAGATGATTTAAGATGAGATAAGGGAGATCATGAATAATGGAATCACTTTGAATTTCAAAAGGACGGCATCTGGGAAAATAAAATTAAACATTTTAGGAGAAAGAGGGGCTCATTTGTAGCAGATCTGGTCTTCCAGGGAGGAAGCCTGTCTGTATGCGACAGCTGTCAGCTAACCAAGTGCAGTGATCCATGGACTTCTTACATCGTACATATGGATCGTCATCCAAAATCATGAAGCTGTTTATTTTTGACCGACCACCTCGATTCGGTCTTATGTAGCAAAATCTTTGTCTACACCTATTCAGCATCGTTCACACCCTCTTAAGCCTTATCCCTACCCATCTCTTTAAGGATTCACATGTGAGGCCATGTGCTAAACAAAGTGAGTAAGGTAGTGTAGCAAACAAACAAAGATTTCAAGACTATAAGTAGTAAAAGTATTAGACTACAATAAGGAAAAACAATAAGGAATAGCATTAAATCTAGTCCTTGGCCTATATCCTAATCTGACTTTGGTGCAGGTCATGTTGTTCTGAACGTTACCGTCTCTGGTAAACACACACTGTATCAAGTAAAATCTATGTTTATTTGTCACATGCACAGGATACAGAAGGTGTAAACCTTACAGCAAAATGGTTACTTGCATATTTGCATAGTAGCAATATCAAAAATAGACAGTGTCCAGATAAAAATATTTTATAATTATTAGATGATGCTGACCCAGAAAATAGGGGTGTGCTCTATTTGTAAAAATAAATAAAAATGCAAGCATGTTTCTCATGCGTCAATAATAGAATTTCTAAATTATACTGTACTGTCTTTGAGTCAGTCATGTGCGTGGCCTAAATAACTCAACTGGATAGTCTGCCTGTAAAGAGAAGAGAGGGCTGCACTTTGATCCTGCTGCTCTGATTGGATTGACTGAAGCTGTAGATTGACTGAAGCTGTTCTCTGTCCACTCGCTTCATAATTTAACCAGATCACTTTTCCTTGTATTTTTTCAGTCTGATCATTTAGATTACTGCTGCCTGCTACTATGATAAATCACATGGCGAGGACGTTTGCTATCAAGCTATCAATGTGCATAATATCTAACAAGTGGGGCAAGGGTATGGAAAAAATATGAAACGCAATGCGCATTCTGACTGAGTGACAGCAAACTTGACTGCCCACTGCAAGTTGAGGACACACACACACAGACAGACATACACACCCACCCCTCCTTGCGCTGCCCTAATCTGCAGCTTTTTTTGCAGTGAGAACAAGCAGGGGGGTATAGTATTTTGCCAACAATTATTTAGGCATATAAAAAAAACACTTAATTTTTTCCCCATCACGAATATCATCCGATCCGACTATCAACTGTCCATTACAAATACGAGTAGGGCCATATCGGCACACCTCTACCAGACACTTGTCTAAATGTGAAAGAAATGCTATAACCACACCCCAGACACATCTAGCTAAGTGGATGGGTCACTATTGTCTAGACATGTAAACATGTTCATGAAATACAATAGATGGCCGTAATCACCCCCAGACACACCTAGCTACTTTGAGTAATTTAATCATCTGGCAAGTGAATTATTTTGTTTAGACATTTAGCTAGCTAGCTAAACAATGAACCATAATCCCACTCATATTGCTAGCAAGACAAACGGATTGTCATAGCTAGCCACAATGCATGAAATGCTGTAGTATGAATCTGCGAGTAGCTAAAGCTAATGAACAAGGTTTAATATTAGCTATCTAGCTGACATTAGGCTATAACTAGCAATCATACACATAACATAATGTAATCTAGCGTGCCAGCAAGCTCACATTCACTAGCTAGCTAACAGTACGTTTTAACTTGCAATGAAAACAACTTTCTGACAAAATTAGGAAAGTATAATATCTGAAAACGTAGAGAGAATGCCATGAGTGTGCGAAGCTGTCATCAAGGCAAGAATCTTAAATATAAAATATTTTGTGATTTGTTTAACACTTTTTTTGCTTACTACATGATTCCTCCGTGTGTGTTATTTCATAGTTTTGATGTCATCCCTATTATTCTATAATGTAGAAAATATTTAAAAAAGAAAGAAAAACCCTTGAACGACTAGGTGTGTCCAAACATTTGACTGGTACTCTACATGTATGAATGCTTCACAGCAGACTGGAACCCCTTTAACTGTTTTGTTTGTACAAGCTTGTTTGGCTGGTGTTGTGTCAAGTTACTCCGGTTCACACTGACCGTGTGCAGAATGTACTCCATCACAACTTTTCCCCACTGCCTATAACGCCTGCTAAATTCAGGGTAGCGATGTTGTTGAGAGCAATAGCAACACCTTTGCAGTTCTCCAGACTAACAAAAAAGCTGAGGTAGCAGGGCTTATCTACACATACTGATCAGCTCACGTTATAGACAGAAGCATGCTACTTGACAGACCAATCCAAACTCATCTCTCGGTATGTCCAGCCCATCCATTTCTCAGCCAATCATGGCTAGCGGGAAGGTTCCTGCCTTTTTCCGTGGCTAAACTAACTAGTCTCGTAATTTAACAATTTAATTTGTATTTACAGATGGCATACAAGTTTGTTATTAAGGCACACAGTTTACATGTTCCAGAAGGCATTTCTGAAAAAGAAATGCAGTAGTGATGTGCAACATACATCTAGCTTCCTGAAACGGGTCACATTTAGATATGACGATCTCACATGTTTCATTGTTTATGTTTAGTGTGTCATGAAACCAGTTTTTGGCATCATTGATATGATGAGAAGTTGAACATGTCAGTTTCAAAGCTGTCAGTGTTGTCACTGTAGCATTGACATGATGTAATTGTCCTCACAACGCAATCATGTGTGCCAGTGTTTTCATGGTTACTGAGGAGCCAGGACACAAAGTATGCAATGACCTCAACATACTTAACCGATAATGCTTTATTCAGCACGTATCATAAACAACATCCCTGCATGCTGAAATAACACAAAGTTCTTCTAGTATGCCTCATTTGCTTCCATCTGATTGGCTCCTGGTGATGGCTCTGTGATTCACAGTATTTATATCACATGGGTCTGCAGACCTAAATAAAGTCAGGAAGTCATCAAAGTAGAATTCATCAAAGTAGAGAGAGAGAGAGAGAGAGAGGCTGCTTGCTTGCTTGCATGGGAAAGGTTGCATGTGGCCTGCAGGGCTGCCATGGCAGAAGGCTGAGGCTCCAGACTCTAATGAGGCCTTGTGTTTGGACCCGAAATGCATCACAGCCCCCTCCGGCGCTCCTCGTCACACAACCCCCCTCCCCCCCCCACCTCTCGCCACTACTTACACAAACACACACACACACACAGACACAAATGCACACATGCACACACTGCCATGGCAACAACCACTGCTCGAATCACAGTTCTACCAAAGACCCTTCGTAAAATAGAGTTTTGGAAAAAATTACTCTTTTCATGCTTTTCTTCAGAAATGTTATTTGAAGGATAATAATGTTTGTTGTACCCTCACCATGTGTTTACTGTGTCCTTCCACACGAATGTAATATAGTATCATCACAACACACACATAAAATTGCTGTGAACATACTATCATAAAGCATTGAATAAGGTATTGAGGAGGGACCTGAGTGTTACTTACAGTAAGTAGAGCTCTCTACTGTAAGTTGTTTGGAAGCCACCAAACAATGTGTGTTCTTGGTACTATCACTCTAAAGATAAATATTTGCAGGGAATTCATGACCACCAACTTTATATATTCAAGTGCCTTTAATGGTGAGGCGAGTGCTTGTTATATGCGACTAAGACAGGGCAGTTTGAAAAAAGAAGTAGTCAGATGTTTCCTACTTGGTGGAAATAAATGCAGAGAACAGAGTGGAGCCTCACAGGCAGGCAGAGGAGACGAGGGAAAGGCATCCATCACAAGCGTCAACGTAGCCTCTTGATGTGACACTCCAGTCAGCTCTCTCTCTCAAGCTCTCGGAAATTAGAGTGGTAGATGGCTCAGGGCCAATCTAAATAATCCATCGCTTAGAAAAAGCGAGGCTTCAGAGTATGGCTGGGGCCCTGCGTGTGTGTGTGTGTGTAGAGGGGCCAGAGAGAACCCTTACTCTAAATCAGAGGCAGGCCTGGCAGAAAACTAGGAGGGAGCAGCAAAGGACAGGAGAGGAGAGTATAGGAGAGGAGAGGAGAGGAGAGGAGAGGAGAGGAGAGGAGAGGAAAGGAGAGGAGAGGAGAGGAGGATGCTTTCCCTCTGATCCCTGTAGCTCTCACCGGAACTCTGTTTCCATGCTCCCCATTCATAGTATACACAGTCATTTCTTCAATACAGAATAGTCTCATTCCATATGCATTTAAACATGTAAAGTATTCTCTCGATACGTGGTCCTTTATCTCGTATTCACTTATTCCTATGCATCCTATGCTTCAGACTCCACACACACACACACGCACACGCACACATGCACACACGCACACACGCACACACTCACACACTCACACACACACACACACACACACACACACACACACACACACACACACACACACACACACACACACACACACACACACACACACACACACACACACACACACACACACACACACACACACATGGCATGGGTAGTGATGTTGGGAGTGTTGATGGCCCTCTCTCAGCTGACTGGATCCTCCGACGACTGCTCTAAGTGACAGATCTGGAACAAAGCAGCGTCTCAGGGCAGGAGACAGGAGCACAGCGGACGACAGGCACTTTGCATGTGAGCTCTCGACACACACACACAAAAACACACACACAAGGAAACACACACAATAAAAACATACACACTTCTCCTAGGGTAATGCACAGCATATTTATTTACTTCCATCTGTCCAAGTGCATTTCCGTGTACCTCGGAACTGATTGACACAGTAACGCGGAGATGGATTGAATGCTTATTTAAAAGCACACTCGTTTTAAGGCCCCCACAGTTACTGCATTTGCAGGCTTTCGCTCCGGAGGGAATAGAGAAAAGGTGGGTACACAGGAAAGGCTGGAGAAATGTTCTCTTATGCCTCTAAGCGGAAACTTAACAAGCCTAATGTATCTCCCCTCCCCTCAGCCTCTCCTTCCTGTCCTTGTCTAACACAGCATCAGGGAATCACAAGAACCATTGCATTACCCAAAATTAACCCTGTCATCATCACAACCACCCACATACACAACAGTAAAATATAGCATCTAAATTTAACCCTCTCCTTCATTTATATCTCTCTCACTATGACAGTACAGTAACTACAGTGACAGAGCTGTCACTGTAGGGGATATTAAAGTCAGTTACTGTATGTCCCCTCTGACACACACACATATCTGATACCCCTGAGATGATGCTGTCTCTCTCTGGGCCCAAGAGATGACGCATGGCCTCCCTCATCATGACGATGTATCTGTCTCCTGGCACAGTACCATGGAGTTAGTTACCAGGTACCAGGGACGTGGAAGGATAGAGGCTCAGGGGTGTCAGTCATCCCCCGGTGAAGTGTCACATCCCAGGGTGTACAGTACAACCCTCCTCCCTTCCCCATCTTCCACCTCCAGAAGCTCTCTGAGGAGGGTGGGTCACACTCCCATGGTCCCCAGCTGCCTGGTGAGTGGTGACATGCCTCCCTCGCGCATAAAAATAGACAGGAGAGAGATGTAGCTATTGTGGAGCTTCCAGCCCACCTAGCTAAATGGGAAAAAGCGGTGGTCTATTCGCTTAACAAAGTCGACCTCTGCCATCAAACTGAAAACACGGAGGGTCACTCTTAAATGCCAATCTAGCAGCCCTTTCGCTCCATTGAAAAATAACGTGAGAGCATGCAGGGGGATAATAACAGTAATACAGTGGGCAGTAGCGGGAGGGAGGGTTACTGCAGTGCCCAAGAGAGTGGTCTTGTTGATGAGTGCAATTATGTATCAGTAACACATTGACATGTACTACACTCAGTGACAAACAGTTTAATTCTGTGTTCAGGAGAAATGTCAACATCAGGACATTGGTGATGAGATATGTTTAGAATGCTTTTCTGTAGTGCCTCGGACAACCGCCATTTACCACATTTATACGATTTACTGAGAAAGTGTTTTTGGTGCTTTCTTTTATTTTCTCGACAGCTTGTCATGTCAGTCAGACATGCTCAAGTCACACATGATTTTCATAAGGTAATACAATAAAAACATTTGAAGCCATATAGGCACTCTTGATATCCGCATTACTTAATATGAAGTACATTAAAATAATATATATATAAATATAAATATATGCCATTTAGCAGACACTTTTATCCAAAGCGACTTACAGTCATGTGTGCATACATTCTACGTATGGGTGGTCCCGGGGATCGAACCCACTACCCTGGCGTTACAAGCGCCATGCTCTACCAACTGAGCTACAGAAGGACCCCTACCTTATCAAAATTCCAGCATCCAGTTCATTCAGAGTATCATAGTTACTTATCACAACAATTATTGAACATTTGTCTGTGTACTATGTATTATTTCTAAAGACTTATCATAGTTTGTCTCCAGTATATGTGAATTCTGAAAGGCTGGAAGGGTGGAGAGAGATTTTCCCTGAGGGTGCTGACAGATAGACAGAGGTAGTGATTGGGAGTTAGCTGGTGGCTAATGATCACAGCCTGTGCCTGTCCCTCCCTATCATTACGCTAGCTCTCTAGTGGGCTAGTGCCAGGAGACTCTGTCACCGCGTGTTGCTGTGTTGCTTCACTCCACCAGCTGTGCTGCTCTAGTCTGGGCTTGCCCTCTTCAGCTCTGTACGGCCTCTCATCTCTATTTTCCCCTCCCCACCCCTCCTCTTCTCTTCTCTCCCCCTATCACCCCTCCTCCCTTCACCCCTTGAACTGCCCTGCTGCCCTGACTAATCTTCCCCTTCCTGACCCTCCCTTTGCCCTTTCCTGCCCTGCCCTGCCCTAGACACTTCTACCCTGACCTAGACACTCCTGTACTGTGTCTTTTGTAAAAGCAAAGGAACAGGACGAAACAGTGCCAGTGCCAACCACACAATTCAAATGAGTCTCACTCATGGGTGGCTTCAGTGAAAAAGACATGGTGTGGGTTGGTAATTCTGTTTCCATGTTAATGGTCCCGGTAGTAAGATAGGATGTTGTAAATCACATTATTTCTCAAGGCTTCACCAGAGCTGACTCTAATCCTATTTTAAATCATTAGACTGCGTTTCACTCAGGTTTATCAAGGTGCTTTGAGCGCCTGTAAAAGAACACATATGTTTGCCAAAACGTCAAACCTTAAGCATACACTCAACTAATGCCAAGTAGGAAAGAAGGGGTTTAAAATATATAATTTAAATGACTTAATGCAGATTGGGTCTCTATATCTCATGGTGTGCCAATTGTAATGAGGTGAATATTTCTGTGAGCTCACTTCTAGCTGTGCTGCCAAAGTGTTTATATTCAAGTTAAAATAATATAAAACTCAGTTTAACTCCTTGTCCTCCTTGTGGTTTGAAGGTTAATTTAGCAAAGTGATAAACACAGCCCCAATTAGTCCATTAAAAACACTGTCTCACTCTCAGGCTGAAACAGTCTATATCTATTATTTATCCTCAAAGGTATTTATTATAAAGTCCTGTTAGTCCTGATATGTTGTTGCAACTGCGTATCTGTGGTTTCCTGACAGAGGGAGATGTCCTGGGGCTAATTATTTTTCAAGCAGTTCATTTGGATCGGAGGTCTATCAATGTTTCAAACAGATGTGCACCGAGCCTACGTTCATCATTTATAGGGTCTTCAGGACTCCTTTAAGAGGGTATCGTTTTTATACACGTCTTTTGGGGTGTCATAAAAGTGAAACGTTTAACCACGCCTCTCCTCCTAGAGTGAATAGGGCTGAGGGTAAGATGCTGCAGTGTACACTGTTCAGGTGAATTTATAGGTGTGCTTTTTCCTACTATTGATTTGTCTCCAATTAAAGGCTGGATTATCCACACCGGCTGGAGAGAGAAGTTAAAAATGAAATATACCATGTTTGTCCCTCTCTTCTTTCTCCCTCCCTCTTTCTTTCTTTTTCTCTTTTTCTATTTTCTTCTGTCTCTCTCTCAAATTCACACACACACTCACACACACACTCACACTCACACATGCATGTACATACAGACAATACCCCCACCTCCAGCTTGGCTCCAACTGAGTGCAAATCCACTGGAAGCGTCCACCTCAGCCACCTGGTTTTGTGTTTTTGCGAAGATTTCTTCTCCTGACATCTGTTAAATATTATCAGGTTAATGACTGGCAGTTTTGTTCAAAGTTCTGCCCAATCTAAGATGCTGCACGACAGCTTAGGTCATAGAAAAGTAAACTTTAAACACATTTTCCTCTCTCATAGAGCTCCTTTTATTGTTCTAACTGAGGGGGAAATTCCTCGCCTGGGTTATTTTTTAACAGCCATGTTGTGTTAGACACTCCGGGCCAGTCAGCCACTCTATGTAGAAACGTAGGTTGCTAAGCGCTAGCTCGCTGCTAGCCTGCCTGCTGGCCCGGTTTTATTGTGTTTTTACTATGATGTCATCACACCCCATAACCATTTGTCAGATGACATCATTCTTTCTGAAAACACTTTTTGATAGTTTATGGTCTGAAGCAAGCTAAGGGATTGGATGTTTTTTTTTCAATGTTGAATTGCATTGAAAGATGGTATATATAACAGAGAGTAGAGTAATGCCAAACCTCACTATGGAGAGATACATTTTGCGCTTCTGTAAATAATGGCACAACATCCCAAAAAGTATTGTGCTAGTGTCCTAATAAAAAAAAATACCTTTTACATGCACTGATTTGAATAATATATAAGTTCTTTCCAGTTCTTTCGAGCAGTACTATATGTTTTGACTTTATATGGGGAATTGTTGCAGGGTTATTAAAGGGTTATTCATTTAATTCATATTTTATCATAAGCAAAATCCCAAAATAGAGAGGTGGATGATAAAGGAGACCTCAGTATAAGTTTGTTGACTAAATTAGTACATAAATTGGTGACCTGAAGCTGTCTATTTCACCTGACTGGTGCTGCTGTGTCTTTCTGCAGAATGCTTGAGGATGACCTGAAGATCAGCAGTGACGAAGAGGACACTGATCAACAGGTAAAATTCATCAACACCCTTCTATGTACAGTATACTGTATCTCTTTATATGATGTTTTTCTGAGCCAGAAAATAACACAGCAGGAACTATTGGATTAGTTCATTCGAAATGGCTCTCATTGTGCTTCTTCTGTATTTTGATCATAGTTATCATCCATTCAGGACCTTCGACCGGTTGGTAGTTTAATAATAGTTATTAAACACTGAGGCCATCATACTCATTCAGTGAATACAGGGCTCTAATATCGCTCTAACAACAGCACTGCACTCCCATATTAGTGTGTGTGTGTGTGTGTGTGTGTGTGTGTGTGTGTGTGTGTGTGTGTGTGTGTGTGTGTGTGTGTGTGTGTGTGTGTGTGTGTGTGTGTGTGTGTGTGTGTGTGTGTGTGTGTGTGTGTGTGTGTGTGTGTGTGTGTGTGTGTGTGTGTGTGCTGTACAGTATGTGTGTGAAATGCATTTGCATCTCTGTGTGTTTGTAAGTGGCTTACTGCAAATGAGTGCATGGTACATTATCACGCTGTCATCGCCTGCAGTACACCAGCAGTGTCTGTACACAAATAAACACACACTAGTCTGCTTGGTCCCCCTCCTCCCACTGTCCTCTGCATGCACAACAATAAAGATAAAAACAAAAAACACATCCTGTCCTTATATAAGCAACCAGCTTAACCCCCCCGCCCCCACCCACACACATACAGAAAAACAAACACTTACACACATACACACACACACAGCCCCAGTGTGAGTGCCAGACACAGTGGATCAGCATGCTCCAGCACATGTGACTCAGGGCAGTGGAGAGAGGAGGTATAATTAATATATTTTTGACAGAGAAGCAGGAGGGGGCTGGGGAGAACCTGCAGCAGTAATTTTGCTGCTTCTATCTCCCAGTGCCCACATAGTGCTGTATCTAAAGCAATTAGCATCAGCCCAGGCTCTCTCTTTTTTTTCGCTCTCTCATCCCTCTCTCTCTCTCCTCTCTTTCTCTCCATATTCTCCTCTACACACACTGTCTCGATTTATTTTTTCGTCCCTTTCCCTCTCCTTCTCTCCTGTTCTTGTGTGTTGCTCTCAGTCCAGCTTTGGTGCAGTTATGACAGTAGATATAATAAAAAGGTCAGCCTAGCCCTACCTCAGACAAATCACCTGGCACTGAGGGGAAGGGGTGTGGTTCTCAGATGGGAGAGGGGGGCTAGGAGGGGGCAGGGGGTTTGCTGTGCCTGGACTGCTGGAGCTGCTAGCACCTCTGACCTCACTGTTATTCAGCTACCTGGTGCTATTCATCAGCTAGAAACACCTCAACCCTGTTTTGTTCATGCATTCCTCCTTTTTCTCTATGCAAGCACTTCCTTCCCTCTCCTCTTTGTCTACCAGAATTCACTGGAGATTTTCTAGCTGTGTATAAATTGTAGGATTTTTAAAAACAAATTTGTGAGAATGGTCTATTGCTTAGTTCTGCAGCAGCACAGAGGATCATTGAGGACTGTGGTCAATTAGTCGGGGTTGTGTTGCCTAGTTTCTTCAAAAAATACTGCAGTGAAAGGGCCAACCAAATGAAAACATTCTCCCCTAAATCAACAGCCATATTTTCATTCAGATGTCCTGGTGGATTAAGAAGAAATCTTGTCATCAGAAACACTGGTGTCTTTATTTATGTTAGCCGGCTTTCTCTCAATGATAAAACAGCCCCCCTACCCAGAATGAATAGGATACTGCTGTGACTGATCACCATAGATGGGGGGAAACTAATGATAGTATTTTAACAAGGGTTATCGAAGTTCAATGACATAATTTGTTAAAAGACATAGTGGAGATGGAGATGATGAATCTGAAGGCGGATGAGTGAGTGAAGAGACCTGTTCATCTGATGTCTCAAATGCTGAAATCATCAACTACTAGTATTAGAATGAGCTAATTTAAAACAGACCTTTCTGCCCTCCCTGTAAGACTAATCTCACAACAGAGCTAATGCTTCTCAATCACCCCACAGTTAAATATTCAGGTTGAAAACAAATTGGGGGCATACATCACTGTGTGGCATACATCACTTTTGGAAATATATTGTCCTCTCTACAGGCAATGAACCAGTAAATTCAATAGCAGTGCATTACTCTCCTTGCTTGCCACAATGAAGTATTCTTAAATATTGTTGAATTCCTTTTGTGTCAATTTCATGAACATCTTGCTTTGAGCTGTGTTGTATTACTCTTGGTTATATAGATAAGCACTTGGTCATGGCTGGCCTTTTTAGGCAAATCTAATGGTAGTCACAAAAATGACACTGGCACAGCCCCATCCCTCCCCTCTCCCTTCTCCTCCTCCTTAGCGATAACCACCCTCTGAGTTTCCCACACACACACAACCCCTGAAACGAATGCCCAAAGACAGCTCATAAGCATGAAAAAAGCCCCAGCAGCCATTAAAACAGTTTGCTGGAGTGCGTATCTATGCCGCCGCCGAGCCAAACACACTAGCAGCCATGCCCCCAGCTGCGTTGCCTAGCAACCTGCGAATGGGGAAGAAGGATGGAAGCAGCCCAAATCCCTGTGGAGAGGGAAACAGCAATAAGAGAGCAGTTGACAGATGATCTGAGTTGTTTCATCTAATATACTGTGAAGATCACTGGCTCCTTTCATGAATGATAAATGGACTGTACACAGATCAATGGTCACAGCAATAAACTTAGCCTGCCTGGCCAGTGTGTGGCTGTGGGCCTGCCTGTGCCTTGGTGGTAGTCGGGACAGGTTGTGGTGGCCAACAGCTTCACTACTTGTCGGTGCCAAGGGGTTTTATTTCTATACCTTGCTCAAACACTATTTAAGCGGATGAATATGCTTTCAAAGAGGACTTGACACCAATGTTTTTTTATTTTTTTGTATTCCCCCCCACATTGTGGGCTACATCATATTTTCAGGACTACAGATGTAGCAGTGACACTCATCTCCCTGTGCACCCTTCATTCACTGTGAAGTGGCATGCTTACGGTCCCTTGTGTCTGTCTGCATGTGTAATTTATTTCCACTGAACTGTCATCGGAGAGGAATCACTTTAATGTTCATTTGTTTGTTACAATGTGTTGTTGTTCTATTATAGGGAATACATTTGGGAAAAAGGGGAGGGGGGCTGAACAAACAATCCTCATAGTATTAAATTACTGTCACCTGTCTGTGCTTCAAATCAGTGTCAGGTGTCAGTGATGTAGGTTCAAATCAAATCCTATGGAAATCCATAGCTTAGTAGCAAGACCTTTCGTTGTCCTTGTGTTAGGCCCTGACCTGGCTATGCCATATGGATGTGGGCTACACTAGTTAATTTAGCACACAGGATGTGCTTAGAAACCTGTGGCATTATTTTAAAATAATTTTATATTATGAAGAATACAAATCAAATCAAATACATTTTTATTTGTCACATGCGATGAATACAACAGGTGTAGTACTACTGCGAAATACTTACTTACAAGACCTTAACCAACAATGCAGTTCAAGAAATAGAGTTAATGAAATGTTCACTAATTAAACTAAGGTTAAAAAAAAATCTCATCAAAATGTAACACAAGAAAATGAAATAACAGTAACGAGGCTGTATAAAGGGGGTAAAGGTTAGTCGAGATCATTTGTAAAGTGAATATGCATAGATAATAAACATTGATGAATACAATAGAAAGGATATTTTCTCCAAACGATTTCTGAGGGAGTGTGCACACATGGCTATTCTGTGTTGAGTGGTTAGCAAAGGAACAGGTCCTCCTAAATGCTTAATTTAGAGTTATTTATGCAACTTTTTTTGTGATACAAACGTTGGGATATACTGTATGTTTGGTTTTTAATACATTCTAAGGCTGCATGATGCGACTCCAATTATGTTTTGAAAAATGTTTCTTGCACAGGCTGCACACACTTCATCAGTCTATAATTCACAATTTTACAAGCACTTGATAATGCCTCGATTTTCCCGGTTGCAACCCCCTTATGTGGCGGTAATTCCCCCCCAAAAATCACTGGCCTTTTGCGGCCAGTGACCGTTGTGCCCTTTGGCTGAATATAATAATTCCCTTCTCCCTGCTGCGTGCTACGAAGCACATCTCACTCACATTGCTCTTTCAGATATCTTAATTCTTATTCGCCAGTGCCCGTCACCTGATCGTGTCCTTCTCAAAGGCATCTCAGCTTCGAAGTACGATACTAGTGAAGACAGACACATCTGGCATGTAACTGCGCACATCCTTCTCATTGAATTCCAAGGCGCATATTGAAGATGTTAGAAGAACTGTCAACATTTATTTGTTATCAGCCAACAAGATAAGTAGGCCTAAGGAACAGCAAAAGCACTAGCCTGTGTAAATCTACTATCCCCCATAGTACAAAAGTTGAACTGTTCTATTGGTATTCTACATAGTCTGGGACAGTTGTGGGATGCGAGAGATCCCGAATTAATACAACCACTCACATCAAAAATATTTTAAAAGAAATGAGGTGATGCAACAGATCAGAACGTTTAGCTTAAAATTTTGATAAACTATTTAACATGTTTATTCACATAGCAGCAATGCGCACACGGCATGAGTCTATAAGTGCAAATGTATGGTATGCAAGAAAATGGCATTGACAGAGAGGGCTGCCTCGCTTCTAGTCCTTAGGAAACTTTGCAGTATTTTGTTTTTTTATGTATTATTTCTTACATTGTTAGCCCAGAAAATCTTACGTGTTATTACATACAGAACTATTGGATATCAGAGCAACTTACCAGCACTACGACCAGGAATACAACTTTCTTGAAGCGGATCCTTCGTCCGAACCAACAACGTTGCCGGAGAAGACGAAGACGGAGTGGTCTTCTGGTCAGACTTCGGAGGCGCGAACACGACCCATCGCTTCCGAGTATAATACTGGCCAATGTCCAGTCTCTAGATAACAAGGTCAACAAAATCAGGGCAAGGGTTGCTTTCCAGAGACACATCAGGGATTGTAACATACTATAATTCATGAAATCATGGCTCTCTCGGGATATGTTGTCGGAGTCAGTACAGCCACCTGGATTCTTTGTGCGTCTCGCTGACAGAAGTAAACATCTCTCCGGGAAGAAGGGTGGGGTTGTATGTTTCATGATTAACGACCCATGGTGTAATTGTAACAACATAAAGGAATTCAAGTCCTTTTGTTCACCTGACCTAGAATTCGTCATAATCAAATGCCGACCGTATTATCTCCCAAGGGAATTCTCTTTGGTTATTGTCACAGCTGTGTATATCCCCCTGAAGCTGATACAACGACAGCCCTCAAGGAACTTCATTGGACTTTATGCAAACCGGAAACCATGTATCCCGAAGGCTGCATTTATTGTAGCTGGTTATTTTAACAAAGCAAATTTGAGAACAAGGCTCCCTATATTATATCAGTATATTGACTATAGCACTCGCACTGGAAAAACACTGGATCACTGCTACTCTAACTTCCCGCCCTTCTTTCAGCAAATCTGACCACGACTCCATTTTGCTCCTCCCTTACTATAGGCAGAAATTCAAACAGGAAGTACCCATGCTAAGAACTATTCAATGCTGGTCTGACCAATCATGTGGACTGGAATATGTTCCGGGTAGCCTCAGAGAATAATATTGATGTATACGCTGATTCAGTGAGTGAGTTTATAAGGAAGTGTATAGGAGATGTTTTACCCATGGTGACTATTAAAATCTACCCTAACCAGAAACAGTGGATAGATGGCCTAGAAGGCCAGCACCTTGGAGTTGCTTCTTCACTGTTGAGACTGGTGTTTTATGGGTACTATTTAATGAAGCTGCCAGTTGAGGACTTGTGAGACGTCTTTCTCAAACTAGACACTCTAATGTACTTGTCCTCTTGCTCAGTTGTGCAACTGGGCCTCTCACATCACACTGCACACTGCCCTATCCCATCTGGACAAGAGGAATACCTATGTAAAAATGCTGTTCATTGACTATAGCTCAGCATTGAACACCAAGCTCAAAATTAAGCTTGAGGCCCTGGGTCTCAACCCCGCCCTGTGCAATTGTGTCCTGGACTTCCTGATGGGCCGCCCCCAGGGGGTGAAGGTAGGAAACCATATATCCACTTCGTTGATCCTCAACACAGGGAACCCACAAGGGTGCGTGCTCAGTCCCCTCCTGTACTCCCTGTTCGGGCCACATTCCGGAACTTCCAACGACGGGCCACAGTCCGGAACCTCCAACGACGGGCAACAGTCCGGAACCTCCAATGATGGGCCACAGTCCAGAGCCTCCAGCGACGGGCCACAGTCCAGGGTCTCCAGCGACGGTCCCCAGCCCAGGGTCCCCAGGCCGGGGTCTCCAGCGACAGTCCCCAGGCCGGAGTCTCCAGCGACGGTCCCCAGCCCGGGGTCTCCAGCGACTGTCCCCAGCCACGGGGTCTCCAGCGATGGTCCCCAGTCTGAGGTCTCCAGCGTAGGGCCCCAGTCCAGAACATCCGGCGATGATCCACGCAGCGAGGGTCCCCAGCCCGGGGCCTACGGCGAGGATCCTCAGTCCAGAGCCTCCGACAATGATCTACGGGTCTGTGCTACAAGAGTGGACTGGTGGCCTGAATTGGTTCCCAATCAGAGACAGCTGTTTATCATTGTCTCTGTTTGGGGATCCTATTTAGGTTGCCATTTTCCACTTTGGTTTTGTGGGTTATTGTCTATGTGTAGTTGCATGTCAGCACTCGTGTTTATAGCTTCACGTTCATTTTGTTATTTTTGTTAGTTTGTTTAGTGTTCTTTGTTTAAATAAAGAAGAATGTATTCATCTCACGCTGTGCCTTGTTCTCCTCGTTATGACACGCCAAATTCAAAACACAAAATCGTAATATTAAACATTCATGAAAATACAAATGTCCTACATCATTAGCTTAAAGCTTAACTTCTTGTTAATCCAGCCGCTTTGTCAGATTTCAAAAAGGATTTTTGGCGAAAGCATACCATGCGATTATATGAGGACAGTGCCCCGCACACAAAAGCATTACTGACATTTTCCAAGGCAGAAATAGCGATAAAATAAATCACTTACCTTTGAAGATCTTCCTCTGTTTGCAATCCCAAGGGTCCCAGCTACATAACAAATGGTAATTTTGTTCGATAAAGTCCTTTATATTCCCAAAAAGTCAGTTTAGTTGGCGCGCTTGATTCAGTAATACACTGGTTTCCCTCGTTCAAAATGCATACAAATGA
The DNA here is from genome assembly GCF_023373465.1 of Oncorhynchus keta. NCBI lineage: Eukaryota > Metazoa > Chordata > Actinopteri > Salmoniformes > Salmonidae > Oncorhynchus > Oncorhynchus keta. Next base: position 43,632,805 of record NC_068424.1, read on the forward strand.
ATCTCAAAAGCTACCAATAAACTTTGTCCAAATAAGTCAACAACATTTCTAATCAATCCTCAGGTACCCTAATATGTAAATAAATTATCAAATTTAAGACGGAGAATAGTATGTTCATTACCAGAGATAAATAACGAAGTGCGTGTTCTCATTCTCGCGCGCCACAATACTACAGCCAAAATGGGAGCCAGCTGAGAGAATGCCAAGGGTGTGCAAAGCTGTCATCAAGGTGAAGGGTGGCTACTTTGAAGAATCTTAAATATAACATATTTTTTAACAAACATGATTCCATTTGTGTTATTTCATAGTTTTGTTGACTTCACTATTATTCTACAATCTAGAATAATAAAAAAATAATGAGAAGGTGAATGAGTAGGTGTGTCCAAACTTTTGACTGGTACTGTATATATGAAATTAGTTTTGAATGAGAATGGACCATTATCATGCACCTGTCTCAGAACAGGGGCAGGGGGATAAAATACATGTCACCTATGACTTATATAGCGAATAGAGGGCGCTTTTCCCACGGTTCTTTTTTATGCCAGCCAGGTAGGCTATCCTGCTATTGTAAAGTGAAGCAATGTGCTTAATATTAGGAAACTTGACAAATAAATATTGTAGGGCTAGCATGTAGAAAGCTGATGGGATCCTATTTTTAATAGAAGCATTCAAATCTCTGTTTTCCCACACAATCACACAATTCCTATAGAAATGTTGCGCAACATGAGCTCATGAACTCTCATTAAGTGTTTGGTTTGATTTTTGATTTCATTGATTTTGCATTTATGTCAGAGTGATTAGAGGGACAATATAGTGCTGAGTACCAGGCAGTTAGCACATTTTGTAGGCTACTAGTGACCATCAGCAGCATCCGAGCTTGGAGAAGACCAGTTACCGTGACTAAAAGGTCACGTGGAATTAGACTGCGGTCATGATTCGTGATTGCCAGTGTGGCGGTAATACGGTCACCGTAACAGGCCTACGTAGTTCTCTAAAACTCCCCAGTCCTATGAAATCACAGTTGTTTTTCCCTCCAGACAGCATTGATCGAGCAGTGGACACCTCACTGCTTCTTTTAATCATTCCCATTCCTCCATCCAAAGGGAAGGGGTATAAACAGACAAAACAGACAAAGAGGAAAGTGCGTGTTTGAGTGCCTATCTGTATTCATCATGAAGCTACGTCCTTTCATCCAGGGCCGTGATTCATCCCTCCTTTTATCCTTCCCCCAGTTCAGGGCTATTTGTGCTGATGTCTTAGTGGTATAGAGAGATGGGTATCACTATACATCACATACTGCATGTTCTGCACTGTACAGCACCTAACAGGACTCTGTCTCTGCTGTGTTATTGTGTTCTCAGGCAGCAGAGAAGCCCAAGCCCAGAAGTACACCTCTTAGGTAAGTGCCAGATCATGTTGAACTGGTGGCTTTGTGTTGATTCGTCTCTGTGAGGCGTATTGGATGACATCCTGTTCTATGCATAAGCGGTTGCAAGTGATCAGTTCTGCACACATATCTGTAATCGGTAACTGTTTATATCACACTTCTGTCATTGCAAACAAGCTGTGATTGTCTCAGATCATTGCTCCGTATAGTTTAATTACATATATCTTTCTCTGGTGTGTTGTAATTGTGAAAATACATGATTTAGAGTGCGTGAAAATGTGTGTTTTCAGCATAATGAAATTACTCCACTGTAGACTTTAACAGAGAGAGAGAAACAAACATGCATGGGCTAAGTATAGAATGTATAATTGCCTGCTGTATACACACACAACTATGGAATGTGATCTAAGGATACGTGGCTGTTGTTCATAAATAATAATTATGTTTAAAAAAAGGAGCACAGAAGATGTACTAAATTGAAATACTGTCAGCATTTTATTTTAGAGGTTTAGATATTATATGACCGCAGGCCTGAAGCAGTTTTTCTCCCCTGTGTGGAGCAGAGCGGAGCAGGTAGAGTAGACACCTTTCCTGGGCGTGCCAGTATGAATGCATTAATATGCATTTCGCAGTAGATGTATGGGTGTTCTATCATCTCTAATCATGGGAGTATTATGGCTGCTGTGTGAATGGGCTCATTAAGAAAGGCAGAGTGAAACATGGCCTGCAGCTCTTTCTCAAAAAGGGACTCTGGGACTGGAGATGCTGCGAGCATTCCCCCGGCCATGCGCCCCCCCTACTAGCTAGCTCACATAGCCCCCTTACTAGTACAACACACAGTCCCCAAGTACCACACACAGCTCCCCCTACCGCACACAGTCCCTTAGTAGTACCATGTAATAGCCCCCATGGCCAATTATAAACCCCCACTACATCATGTTCATAAAATCCCCAATCACTGTACAGCCCCCTACTACCTTATAACAGCTTTCAGGGTACAGAAAATCATTCATCAAGTTGGTTTTAGAAAAGGGAGATTAACCACTGAGAAAATGTTATGACTCAGAAAGCATTTTAAGATAATTTAACAAAAAAATTGTTTTCCTTGCCGTGCTTTTTGACATAGAGGCCTTTGTTAAAACAATAAAAATCATCCAGAGCTTCCTTACACAGCGGAAAATAAACATAAAGTTTGTTTCATTATTCTCCACACCCTTCCAACCCTACAGTTGGAAATGTGTCCCAATTCAGTAGATGACCTATGCTATTGGACATCATCCATTCACTCACAAAAAAGCAGCTAAGAAGCTCCAGACCTGTATAATTCTTTTTGAGAAATGTCCCAAAACCTGCCATATCTAACTAGACCCAACAACAACACAATATGCCCTCTTTAGTGAAATAAACAATTACAAAATCTAAGCTGCCACTCACACTGACACTGTATGGACAACATCTGAATACTAAGAAGACAGCTACATTCTTGGTGGTCGCTTTCCAGCTTGACATGAAGTCAACAATTCGCATTGCAACCATTGAAACAGCAGGGGGGGGAATAATCAACCACCTGAAAGCCCTGTGGGGGAAGAGTACCGGAGCAGCGCCAATAACTGTATTGAAAGTGTACCAAAGCTACAACAGGCCTGTCTTCGAGTACTCTTCCCTCGCCTGGAAAACCACATCAACACAGCAGAAATACAAGCTACAAATAATTCAGAACAAAGCAATAAGAGCAGCCTTCCGCCTCCCTAAATACATCCATGTCACCTACTTTCACGAAATCTCTGGTCTGAAAACAATGAACGAGCACCTGGACCTTTTGGGACAGAAATACATTCAATAAAGCAAAAGACAACCCATCACTGAAGAAAACAATAGAATAAGCAATACACTACCAAGACACTCCTCTCTCCACCATATTGACCACTACTTAACCCAAACCCTACCCCTTACCTTAAACCAGGTTGGAATCCAAACCCCAGTCTCCTTCCCTAAACCGGGTCTTTATTGAAACCCCAACACTACCTCCCTCCATGTAACCCCAAGAAAAACCACTAAACAAGTCTTAAACTTCAACTGAACCCACTGGGATGTGGTCAATAACAAGTATATCAAAAAAGACATAAAACACAGTTCAAATCAAATTTTATTTTATATAGCCCTTCGTAAACCCAGCCTAAAACCCCAAACGGCAAGCAATGCAGGTGTAGAAGCACGGTGGCTAGGAAAAACTCCCTAGAAAGGCCAAAACCTAGGAAGAAACCGAGAGAGGAACTAGGCTATGTGGGGTGGCCAGTCCTCTTCTGGCTGTGCCGGGTGGAGATTATAACAGAACATGGCCAAGATGTTCAAATGTTCATAAATGACCAGCATGGTCGTATAATAATAAGGCAGAACAGTTGAAACTGGAGTAGCAGCACGGTCAGGTGGACTGGGGACAGCAAGGAGTCATCATGTCAGGTAGTCCTGGGGCATGGTCCTAGGGCTCAGGTCCTCCGAGAGAGAGAAAGAAAGAGAGAATTAGAGAGAGCATATGTGGGGTGGCCAGTCCTCTTCTGGCTGTGCTGGGTGGAGATTATAACAGAACATGGCCAAGATGTTCAAATGTTCATAAATGACCAGCATGGTCGTATAATAATAAGGCAGAACAGTTGAAACTGGAGTAGCAGCACGGTCAGGTGGACTGGGGACAGCAAGGAGTCATCATGTCAGGTAGTCCTGGGGCATGGTCCTAGGGCTCAGGTCCTTCAAGACCTCTGGGCTCCGCCCGCTTCAAATGCATTGTTAGCTTCTTGAGAATTCTTCCTCCTGTCCAAAGGTGGCTGGAGAAGGGAACAGCAGGCTACAGACCAGGATAGGCTGGGATGGTTTCTTCATTTCATACCTTTCCTCTTGGTTGCACTGCTTCCAGCCCCAGGTTGAGATTTTCTAATTCTACAGTAACATTCATGAGAGTATCTAGGCCCCCATCAAGGGGAACAAGTACTAGCTATTTAAAGAGGTGATCATGGCAATATTTTCTGCAGCCAACATATATTGATAGTGGGGTTATAGTGGTGGTGGTATTGAGAGGTTTGTGACGAGCTAATGAACATTGATTTTTGGTGCAGCTCTGAGGCAGAGGTCACATGCTGCGAGGAAAATATGCTAACTTTACTCATACTCTGTTTTCCCTCTCGTCTTTAATTCAGTGTGTGTGAACATAGCCTCTCTTCTCCATATTGGCCCAGATGGAAAGATCTTTATGTTTCAATGTGTGACATCAAAGTGGAGTGTTTTGAATAGATACATGCTTTAATAGCCATGCAGTTCAAATATTTATCTCTCGCTCTGAACACACTGAATGACTGTGACTATATTTGGGGAAAGCCTTTTGGCAGATGCTGCTTTAGGGAAAACTATTTCTACTATTGTTGTTGTTGTTGATGCTGTGCTATCTGACAAGACTTCCATTGTGCTCCCCTGCCATACGCTTCCTTGCCCCGTTGCCAGGGGGCACAGGGGGGCAGTGCCCCAGCCGAGGAATGTGCCCATTAAAATTTCGCCCACAGATGAGTCCTGGGCTGAGGGCTCCTTTCCACCCGCCACGCATAGTGGCTGTGCCAGCTCTCAGGGTGGACCAGCTGGCATGGCCGTGGCCACACATGGGTGTGGTGATCCCTAGGGAACCCTGGGCCCATATGAATAAATGTCTCAGAGTAGGAATGCTGATATAGGATCAGTTTTGACTTTTAGATCACAATTAATAATATTATATGGACAGGTAGGACCTGATTCTAGATCAACACTACTCTGAGATACTTAGTGAATACAGGCCCTAATGTCAGGTCACTACTCTCAACAGTACAGAGTGTAGGAGACAGGAAACACTATACACAGGCTCCAGAGATTACAGGCCCCTGGGGGGTCATTGAAAGCAGCCAGCACAGCCCATTCACATCACCATATGTGACATATCACCATGCATTGTTAAAAGCTGCTTCTCCTTTATTTAGACATATGCGACGGGACTCTGTAAATGTGATTCGCTATTGGCGAAAGGCCACACACTGATGAATACTATTGTGTGGAAGTACTATTGGCATCTGGTGAGAAAGAATTAGCAGCGATTCCAACCTGCAGCGTGATGCATAACCCTACCCTGTTTACAGTGTAAATACACTTGGGAGTGGAACCGCCTTTAATAGTGCAGGTATAATTCTGTACACCTACATTTATCTCAAGTCGACATGTAACTAGAACTTGGATTAGGGCTGTGTTTTGTCATTCTGTTACTTAACTAGAGCTAATGAAAGGGGGAAATATATGTATTCAGATGCTTTGCTTCAGACCTGTAGTTCTAGGTTTAAACTATTTATATACACAAGTAATAGCCTTTGGAATCTATCAGCCAGTCACCTCCCCTGATTGGGAATATGATATTCCAGTATAGGATCAAGGCTGGTTCCATCCAGATATCCATGTTGACTGTGGTCCCACTGTGCTGTAACCAATGAGAGACATTCACAACTAGTGCTAGCAAGCCTCTGATAAATGTGGGCACCAGGAAATGTGCAGAAAATGAATTTTAAAAATACCCACAACACTCAATAGTTGTCTGTTTGATTTAGAGGCCTGTTTTGCTTAAGGACACAAGGTTTATTTGTGTTTATTTCTTCTGTTGTTCAGATCCTACTTGACTTCACTTACAATACTTTAGCGTTCTTAACAGTTCCTCTAATACTGGACGTTCTGGACTTTGTGTTATTAGCATATCTTGTGTGACATGAAGGTCAGCAACACATCCAGTTTGTTCTCTGTGACTGTGTCAGATAACATCTATAATGAACAAAAATATAAACGCCACATGCAACAATTTCAACGATTTTACTGAGTTACAGTTTCATATAGACGGAAATCAGCAAATTGAAATAACTTCATTAGACCCTAATTAATCGATTTCACATGACTGAGCAGAGGCGCAGCCATGGGTTGGCCTGGGAGGGCTTTGGTCCACCCACCGGGGAGCCAGGAACAGCCAAACAGAATTAGTTTTTCCCCACAAAAGGGCTTTATTACAGACAGAACTACTCCTCAGTTTCATCAGCTGTCCGGGTGGCTTGCCTCAGACAATCTCGCAGGTGAAGAAGCTGGATGTGGAGGAGGTCCTGGGCTGGCGTGGTTACACGTGGTCTGCGGTTGTGAAGCCGGTTGGACTTACTACCAAATTCACTAAAAGACTTTGGAGGCAGCTTATGGTAGAGAAATTAACATTGAATTCTCTGGCAACAGCTCTGGGGGACATTCCTGCAGTCAGCATGCCAATAGCACACTCCCTCAAAACTGGAGACATCTATGACTTTGTGTTGTGTGACAAAACTGTACAAAGATGATGCTGTTCAACCAGCTTCTTGATATTTGCCACACCTGTCAAGTGGATGGATTATGATGGCAAAGGAGTAATGCTCACTAACAGGGATGTAAACAAATTTGTGCAAAACAATTGAGAGAAATAAGCTTTTTGTGCATATAGAACATTCTGGGCTCTTATTTCAGCTCATGAAACATGGAACCAACAGTTTACATGTTGCGTTTATATATATTTTTTAGTATAAATACCATGAATCTGTCATAGCCTCGAACCTCAGCTAAATCTGTATGACCCTTGATAATAGCCTTTTGGCTGTCGGCGGCAACCATAATTTCGACAACACAGTAAACAATTGAGGTGGCAGTGTCCATATTACACCTCATGGATTGGTTCATTTCATTCTGTGTCGTGTTTGGATTTGCCTTAGAGATGGGGCTGTTTATTTATGGATCCTATTCGAATCTTTGGAAGTTGCCTCACCCCAAATCGGAGGGCATGAAAGTAAATGTTCTGAAGGTGAGAAAATGTGTGTATTGAGTCTAGCTGGGCGGCAGGGCCTCATCCATCGCCGGCACCAATCTGTATGACCAGTCAAGCAGCAAATCCATCACCGCCTCCTCAGGCAGGGAGCACAGAAAAGCAGTGAGAGAAAAATATGCTTTTTTTCCTATCTATCTGCAAGGCCCTGTTTTCTCTGCTATCATTACTCATCTTTCTCCACCTCACAATGTGACTCTATGTATCATATCAGTATTGTGTCATTATCGAAGTCGGTCATCCCGAACAATGTTCATTGTGTTACTGATAAAATTACCACATACCCTTTTCGTATCAAAAGGCTCCAGAAATGGCCAGTTCTGTGGCTTTTTTGTAGTACAAAGAAAATGTAGTAGACAAACATTTTGACATGCTTTGGAAGTAAAACAAAAGCTGAGATTTTTTAATTTAACTAGGCAAGTCAGTTAAGAAAAATTCTTATTTACAATGACAGCCTAGGAACAGTGGGTTAACTGCCTTGTTGAGGCGCAGAAAGACATATTTTTAACTCGTCAGCTCAGGGATTTGATATTGCAACCTTTCGATTACTAGTCCAACACTCTAACAACTAGGCTACCTGCCGCCCCTTAGATTTAACTCTAAGATGAATGGCAAGGAGACAGAATAAAACATTTCAGGAAACCTGCTCTGTGTGAATAATCGAGCAATGAAAATGCATGTTTCAATAATGTTATTAATTAGACAATGTTCACTGGGTGGAGCCAAGAAAACTAATCGGATTTCTTTTTACAGTGGCATTTTTTTTTACACATTGCGGTGTGTAGGTGCCTTCAGAAAGTATTCCGACCCCTTGACTTTTTCCACATTGTGTTGCATTACAGCCTTTTTCTAAAAATGAATTAAATGTAGTTTTTTTCCTCATCAATCTACATACAATACCCGATAATGCCAAAGCAAAAACAGGTTTTAAACATTTTGGCTAATTTATTAAAAATATAAAACTGAAATATTACTTTTGCTTAAGTATTCAGACCCTTTACTCTTTACTTTACCCTTTACTTTGTTGAAGCACCTTTGGCAGTAATTACAGCATCAAGTCTTCTTGGGTAGCGAAATGCTTGTGTTCTTAGCTCCAACAGTGCAGTAGTATCTAACAATTCACCACAATACACTCAAATCTTAAAGTAAAATCATTTAATTAAGAAATATATAAATATAAGATTGAGCAAGTGGCTTTGACAAAGAATAGAGTAGAATATAATTCAGTATATGCATATTAGAGGTCGACCGATTATGATTTTTCAACGGCGATACCGATTATTGGAGGACCAAAAAAGCCATTACCGATTAATCGGTCAATTTTTTATTTATTTATTTGTAATAATGACAATTACTGAATGAACACTTATTTTAACTTAATATAATACATCAATAAAATCTATTTAGCCTCAAATAAATAATGAAACATGTTCAATTTGGTTTAAATAATGCAAAAACAAAGTGTTGGAGAAGAAAGTAATATGTGCCAATATGCAATATGTGCCATGTACACTATGTGCCATGTAAAAATGTGTGCCATGTAAAATATGTGCCATGTAAAAAAGCTAAAGTTTAAGTTCCTTGCTCAGAACATGAGAACATATGAAAGTTGGTGGTTCCTTTTAACATGAGACTTCAATATTCGAAGGTAAGACGATTTAGGTTGTAGTTAATATAGTATCTATAGGACTATTTCTCTCTATACCATTTGTATTTCATATACCTTTGACTATTGGATGTTCTTATAGGCACTATAGTATTCCCAGTGTAACAGTATAGCCTCCGTCCCTCTCCTCGCCCCACCCCCCTATCCACAGCGATGGAACAGTAGTGGAGAGGGTAGTAAGTTTTAAGTTCCTCGGCGTACACATCACAGACAAACTGAATTGGTCCACCCACACAGACAGCATTGTGAAGAAGGCGCAGCAGCGCCTCTTCAACCTCAGGAGGCTGAAGAAATTCGGCTTGTCACCAAAAGCACTCACAAACATCTACAGATGCACAATCGAGAGCATCCTGTCGGGATGTATAACCGCCTGGTACGGCAACTGCTTCGCCCACAACCGTAAGGCTCTCCAGAGGGTAGTGAGGTCTACACAACGCATCACCGGGGGCAAACTACCTGCCCTCCAGGACACCTACACCACCCGATGTTACAGGAAGGCCATAAAGATCATCAAGGACAACAACCACCCAAGCCACTGCCTGTTCACCCCGCTATCATCCAGAAGGCGAGGTCAGTACAGGTGCATCAAAGCTGGGACCGAGAGACTGAAAAACAACTTCTATCTCAAGGCCATCAGACTGTTAAACAGCCACCACTAACATTGAGTGGCTGCTGCCAACACACTGACTCAACTCCAGCCACTTTAATAATGGGAATTGATGGGAATTGATGTAAAATATATAACTAGCCAATTTAAACAATGCTACTTAATATAATGTTTACATACCCTACATTATTTATCTCATATGTATACATATATACTGTACTCTATATCATCTACTGCATCTTTATGTAAGACAGTGGTCCAATGTTTTTCCAGTGTGAGTACTACAGTCAATTTGTTGGTAGAACTTCGGTAGCGTTTTCCTCAAATTTGTTTTGTTAAAATCCCCAACTACAATAAATGCGGCCTCAGGATATGTGGTTTCCAGTTTGCATAAAGTCCAGTGTAGTTCTTTGAGGGCCTTCGTGGTATCGGCTTGAGGGGGAATATACACACTGTGAATATAACTGAAGAGAATTCTCAATCATTTGATTGTGACGTTTATTAGGTCGGGTGAACAAAAGGACTTGAGTTTCTGTATGTTATCACAATCCGACCATGAGTAGGTAATCATGAAACATACACCCCCACCTTTCTTCTTCCAAGAGAGTTCTTTATTCCTATTCATGAGAACCCAGCTGGCTGTATGGACAGGGAGAGTATATCTTGAGAGAGCCATGTTTCTGTGAAACAGAGTATGTTACAATCTCTGATGACTCTCTGGAAGGAGATCCTCGCCTTGAGCTCGTCCACTTTATTATCCAGAGTCTGAACATTAGCGATTAATATACTCGGAAGCGGTGGATGATGTGCACGCCTCCTGAGTCAGACTTGAAGTCCACTCCGAATACCTCTTCTCCGCCAGCAGTGTTTTGGAGCAGCCTCTGGAATAAATGCAATTGCCCTGAGGGGTACGAACAAAGAATCCAATTCGCGAAAGTCGTATTCCTGTTGTAAGGCTCGAGAGTTACCTCTGCTCTGATAACCAAAAGTTATTTCCAGCTGTATGTAATTACACAAAAATAATTCTGGGCTAATAATGTAAGAAATAACAACAACAAAAAAATACTGCAAAGTTGCTTAGGAGCTAGAAGCAGAGCTGCCATATCTGTCGGCGCCATCTTAATCCATTTCAGGTCTCTCCAGAGATGTTTGATCGGGTTCAAGTCTGGGCTCTGGCTGGGCCACTCAGTATTTCAGACTGTCGCTCCAGTCTGAGGTATTGAGCACTCTGGGGCAGGTTTTCATCAAGGATCTCTCTGTACTTTGCTCTGTTCTTCCTTTCCTCAATCCTGACTAATCTCCCAGTCCCTTCTGCTGAAAAACATCCTCATAGCATGATGCTGCCACCACCATGCTTCACCGTAGGGATGGTGCAAGTTTTCCTCCAGGCCAAAGAGTTCAATCTTGATTTCATCAGACCAGGGAATCTTGTTTTTCATGGTCTGATTCTTTAGGTGCCTTTTGGCAAACTCCAAGCGGGCTGTCATGTGCCTTTTACTGAGGTTTGGCTTGCATCTGGCCACTCTACCATAAATCCCTAATTGGTGGACTACAGCAGAGATGATGGTTGTCCTTCTGGAAGCTTCTCACATCTCCACAGAGGAACTCTAAAGCTCTGTCATCGGGTGATCATTGAGTTCTTGGTCACCTCCCAGACTAAAGCACTTCTCCCCCGATTTCTCAGTTTGGCTGGGCGACCAGCTCTAGTGTTTGGTGGTTCCAAACTTCTTCCATTTCAGAATGATGGAGGCCACTGTGTTCTTGGGGACCTTCAATGCTGCAGAAATGTTTTGGTACCCTTCCCCAGATCCGTGCTTTGACACAATGCTGTCTCGGAGCTCTACGGACAATTCCTTCGACGTCATGACTTGGTTTTTGCTCTGACATACACTGTCAACTGTGGGACCTTATAGAGACAGATGTGTGCTTTTCCAAATCATGTCCAATCAATTGAATTTACCACAGGTGGATTTCAATCAAGTTATAGAAACATCTCAAGGATGATCAATGGAAACAGGATGCACCTGAGCTCATTTTCGAGTCTAATATCAAAGGGTCTGAATACTTATGTAAATAAGGTTGTGTTTTTATTTGTAATACATTTGCAAAAATGTCTAAAAACCTTTTTTTTTTTACTTTGTCATTACGTAGCATTGTGTGTAGAATGCTGGGGAGTTTTATTTATTTTATCAATTTTAGAATAGGGCTGTAACGTAACAAAATGTGGAAAAAGTCAAGGGGTTTAAATATTTTCCAAAGGCACTGTGGATAATGATGAAATTGTGTAGATGTCCCATGCTCTGCTCTCTCTGTTCTCTCTGCTCTTGCACCTCAAGGTGCTTATGCACAGCCAATTACCTCTGGTGAAGTGAGCCCCTCAACACTGATAAAAAATATAAATGACATGTGAGCATGGGGCAAGGGCTAGGGCTAAGGCTAGGACTGTGTCCAGGGCTGGGGGCTAGAGCTAGGGCTGGGGGCTAGAGCTAGGGCTGAGTCTCGGACTAAGGCTGGGACTGAGGCTAGGGCTGGGGGCTAGAGCTAGGCCTGAGTCTCGGACTAAGGCTGGGACTGAGGCTAGGGCTGGGGGCTAGAGCTAGGCCTGAGTCTCGGACTAAGGCTGGGACTGAGGCTAGGGCTGGGGGCTAGAGCTAGGGCTGAGACTGGGGGCTAGGGCTGAGGTTGGGACTGAGGGCTTGGGGCTAGAGCTAGGGCTGGAACTGGGGGCTTGGGCTGAGGTTGGGACTGAGGGCTCGGGGCTAGAGCTAGGGATGGGACTGGGGATTGTAGTAGAGGACATAGGGTTTGTCTATACCCTAGGCAACACAATGACTAGGTTCTGGTTTCAATTATGGAATCTTGGCATAGAGGAACTACTTCACTGCCTACGTCGATAAGGAAGAAAACAATTATCTGGGAACTCTCCCAACATATCACGAGGTAGACATGCCAGAACATTGCGGTTCAAAACCAAAGTTTGCATTCTCAACCTTTGCAGTGGTTTTAGTCAAGGTAGTTGACGCAAACTAGCCACTTACGAAATGCACTCATTAAAATAACCTCTGGGATCTCCATCTTGCTAGCTAATATTTTGTATTTTATTCAAGAGGATAAATAGTGACGTAGACAGCGACGTAGTTCCCCAGACCCTAGTCTCTGTTTCCTAGGGTCAGGGTTTTCCAGACTAATATACTGCTTGAGGTAATTACTCTAACTAGATACCTGGATGCTGTGCTGATTCACCCCTTCCCTCCACCTTCCATTCCATTATGACTCTATGTGGTTAGCATGATAGCCCCCAGCTATTTGATGCATTTGATTGTAATTGGCTGAGTGTTAGGTAGAAGGTGCTGTGGTGACATGTTCCTAATAGCTGCACTTTAATCTACAGGAGCACATTAATAGCCATGCTACATCACAGCAGGTTGCTTTAGCTCCCAGCCACATCTGTCTGTCTGCCAACTTCACCCTGAAATGAATATTTTTCTAATTTGTATCCGAAGGCCCTGCAGTGTTTACTGTGTAATATCTGATAATGGTATCTTCCTGAAGGTGGTATAACCTTTAACTCTTGAAAATTGGGAGACTCTAAGATAGAATAGACTGTGGTGTTGTGAATGGATAAGCTCCTTATATGTTTCTTGGAAACATTTTTCCTGCCCACTGAAGGATAGGCAATGACAAGACCCTAGGAGGCTCTTCTCTTGTTGAACATGACATAAGTAGCAGATTTCCTATAATGGATGCTCCCCATGATGTGCAGGCAGCCATAGGCCATGCATTCCATAGGGTTTAAACACAACATCTGCTTTTCAAGTGTGTGTGTATATGTGCACGCGTGTGTGCGTGCTACTTGCTTGTGTGTGCGTGTGAGAGAGAGAGAAAGACACCAGACACGGAGGAAGAGGAAGCCATCCCATCACGCTGGGTGGCTGGGCTTAGGGCTGGAGATAGACTGTTATTCAGAGCTTCACCAATGCTTTTTCTACTGTGTGTGTCTTTGTGTGTGTGTTAGCATTGGCCCACCTCTGAGATAAAGGGGAAGGACTTTGGGTACTCCACCTGCATTTCAACATCAAAAGATTGCTCTGTCCACATTTATAGCATTGTATAAACATGATTTAAAGTAATACGGAAAGGTAATACAGAAAGAAGTTAAACAGCTCTTATTTTCAAAACATTTTAATTATTTTTATTTTCTGTAGGTGGTTTACTTGTTTAACGTGGCATAAGCCAGTATATATTTGCTGCTATAAAATGATTGCATCATACCAATTACATCTCAATCAGATGAAACTGGCGAGGTCCAAAAGAACAGGTGGTGACGTCCACTTCCAAACCCAAAGAACAGACTGTTGTTTCTGCCAAGGATTATCCATAAATTAAAGCAGATGCTTTTCCTTTAATTTCTCCCGCATCACAAGGACCACAGCATAACCACACGGAACAAAAATAAAATTGCAACATGTACAAATGTTGGTCCCATGTTTTATGAGCTGGAATAAAAGATCCCAGAAATGTTCCTTGAGCACCAAAAGCGTATTACTCTCAAATTTTGTGCACAAATTTCTTTGCGTCCCTGCTCGTGAGCATGTTAATGAACACGAGGGAGACAGAGAGCTGGTTTCAAGCGCAGAGAGCAGCATATGTTTAATGAAAGGGACCATAGGAGGAGGCGGGTAGCTGGGTCCAGGGGCAGGCAGAAGGTCATACACGGTAGGTCCAAAAATGGCAACAGTACAGGCAGGGAATAGACAAAAGGCGTCGAGAGTGGGGCAGGCAAAAACTATCATACACAGGAGGAGAGAAGGACAGAAAAAACAGCTCAGAAAAAAAGTGTCTCAAAACAAACAATACCTCACAGTGACGGGGTGCAAGGAACTGAACTAAATCGTGTTGGATAATGACATGCAGGTGTATGAACAGGTGATTAGAATTCCGGTGATTGGGATCTGGAGAGTGAGCTGGAAAGTGGGCTGTGTTCCGGGGATCTAAGTGTTTGGGAGTGTGAGTTGGACGCAGACGTTACAAATCATTTCTCCTTTGCCAAGATAATACCAGCGCCTGACAGTTGTGGCATATCAAGAAGGTGATTAAACAGCCTGATCATTACACAGGTGCACCTTATGTTGGGGACAATAAAAGACACTCTAATCTTCAGTTTTGTCACACAACACAATGCCACAGATGTTGACATGCTGACTGCAGGAATGTCCACCAGAGATGTTGCCATAGAATGTAATGTTAATTTCTCTACCATAAGCCGCCTTCAACGTCATTTTAGAGAATTTGTCAGTACATCCAACCGGCCTCACAACCGTAGACCATCTATGTGTATGGCATCGTGTGTGGGTAAGCGGTTTGCTGATGTCAACGTTGTGAACAGACTGCCCCATGGTAGCGGTGGTGTTATGGTATTGGCAGGCATAAGACACGGACAACAAACACAAGTGCATTTTATCATTGGCAATTTGAATGCAGAGAGATACTGTGATGAGATCCTGGGGCCCATTGTCATGCCATTCATCTATCGCCATCACCTCATGTTTCAGCATGATAATGCACAGCCCCATGTTGCAAGGATCTGTACACAATTCCTGAAAGCTGAGAATGACCCAGTTCTTTCATGGCCTCCGTACTAACAGATGTGTCGCCCATTGAGCACGTTTGGGATGCTCTGGATTGTGTACAACAGCGTGTTCCATGTCCCGCCAATATCGAGCAACTTCGCACAGCCATTGAAGAGGAGTGGGACAACATTCCACAGGCCACAATCAACAACCTTATCAACTCTATGAGAAGAAGAGGTGTCGCGCTGCATGAGGAAAATGGTGCCTCACTCACTACCGAGTTCTAAACTTCCTCTGGAAGCAAAGTCAGCACAAGAAATGTTCGTTGGGAGTTTCATGAAATCCCTCCATTACCAAGCACCCGCACATAAGCCTAAGATCATCATGCACAATGCCAAGCATCAGCTGGAGTGGTGTAAAGCTCGAAGCCATTGGACTCTGGAACAGTGGAAACGTGTTCTCTGGAGTGATGAATCACGCTTCACCATCTGGCAGTCCGGGTTTGGCGGATGCCAGAAGAACGCTACATACCCAAATACATAGTACCAACTCTAAAGTTTGGTGGATGAGGAATAATGGTCTAGGACTGTTTTTTTATGGTTTGGGCTAGGTCCCTTATTTCCAGTGAAGGGAAATATTCATGCTTCAGCATACAATGACATTCTAGACAATTCTGTGCTTCCAAATTTGTGGAAACCATTTAAGGAAGGCCCTTTCCTGTTTCAGGATGACAATGCCCCCATGCACAAAGAGAGGTAAACACAGAAATGTTTTGTTGAAATCAGTGTGGAAGAACTTGACTGGCCTGCACAGAGCCCTGACCTCAAGCCCATCGAACACCTTTGGAATGAATTTGACCTCCGACTGCGAGTCAAGGACTAATTACGCAACATCAGTGGCCGACCTCACTAATGCTCTCGTGGCTGAAATGAAGCAAGTCCCCGCAACAATGTTCTAACATCTAGTGGAAAGCCTTCCCAAAAGAGTGGAGGCTGTTATAGCAGCAAAGTGGGGACCAACTCCATATTAATGCCCATGATTATGGAATGAGATGTTCGACGAGCAGGTGTCCACATACCTTTGCTCATGTAGCGTATGTCCTGTCCTAAGAGAAATGTTAGAGTAACAGTTGCCTAGAGTAACAGTTCGAGGAAGACAGCAGAGAAACAAGGTGAAGGAGGGACAGGGGAGGGATACACAGGGGCACAGGGAGTCACTGTGAATTAATTTGGTTTTCAATATGAAAAGTACAATTTGATTTATCTGTATCCCGTTAATCTGTCATCTGGAGATGTGGACTTGGCAGACCCGGCCGCTTGGCAGCCCTCACTCCTGCACAGCTGGCTTTCCACTCACTCCGCATTTTCCAGCCTTTGATATTGATATAGATGTAACCGAAGTCAGCCATGGGTCCGCCACCCCCCGATAGCCCCATCCACCCAGGCCATGTCCAACTATTGTTCCAAGGCCTGTTCTCCCAGTCTAAGGACAGGCTGGCCAAACACTCACACACTGCTCCCACACAGGCTTCATGCAGATTACCTGGCCTCTACCTGCTGCTCCAGACCATGGAGTAGAGAACAGCCTGCCTTTAGCCTGCCCTAACCCTCCCGGCCCAAGCCAACGCATGTGGAGAGGAGAGAGCTGGCTACAGCCTGGAACAGAACAGAACAGCCCAGCCCAACTAACAGATGACTGGAGAGAGCCTTTGATGAAGGAGGAGTGTACAGCTGGAGATCAAAGACAAATAGCTCTGTGGCAGATCAGATCACAATCTTTTTGGCTTGCTTAATTTGTGCAAAACCAGGAATATGTTGTTATATAAAGGCTGTGCCATTTGTCAAATGAATAGATGCCCTTGTAGACAATCATTGAAAGAAAAACTACACGTCTTGGCAATGTTGACTGTATAGGAATAAGCATGTAGCCTAGGCCCCTGTCATGGCAGTAGATAAACAGGGCATCTCTGATTCCCTCATATGTCAGAGTTTACACCAGAGGTTGGCTCCACAATTCTATGTTTATCCTCCTGGGCTTGTGTCTATTCTCTATTTTCTAACCTAGCCTACAGCTGACCTCTCCAGTGGCAGAGTGGTGTAGCCTCAGACTGAGTTTCTCTCTCGATCTCCTCTCTTTGAAATCAGGGGGAGTGAAAAAACCCTAATTGGTGTCCAGGCCTCCCCCCCCTCCCCTCCCTTCCCCACCTCTGCAGTCAAACACCGGGGTTTGCTTTCATCTCATGAAAGCGGTGCTGCTCTCTGATCCCTGTATGTGCTGGGCGGCTCATTTGGCATGCAGGGTGTGTGTCTGGTCTGCCACGGAGCCTGGGGAGGCTGAGACTCTTCTCTTCTACTCTCCTCTCTGACCAGCTAGAGCCAGAACCAGAGTCTAGCTCACACCACCCTGGTCCCATATCCTCCCCCCTACCAACCCCCCCTCACATGCTGGGCCTCAGTCCCTCCCTCTACCCATGCACCCTGGCCTGCACTGACAGCTCCCTCTCAGATCACGGCTGCAGTAGAGCCTGGGCCTCCTATATGTAGGACACCTCTAATGACTCTCTCTCTCTCTCTTTCTCTGTCTGTCTTTCTTTCTTTCTTTCTCTCTCTCTCTACCCCCCTTCAGTCCTCCAGACATTGAAAATAGAACTACTATGTTTTGACTTTAGTTATACTGTTAACTGACTGTAGCCTTTTGAATTGATTCATTAGATAATAGCTGTTTAATTATCAATATTTTAGAATTGTTATTTTTTTTATGTATCATGCTTACTTAGCATTTTTATTTCTCAGTCTGACGCTGGAGCTGGTTACTTTACTGAGTGCCATTATGTGAATATGTGACATAGTTTGCCTTTACCCCTCATCTCTCTGGCATACCCTCTTGTGTGTTTTAATTTCACAGACCTGTCAAGCCACTCAGGTGTCTGTCCGCCTGCCACCATCTCTCTCTCTCTCTCTCTCTCTCTCTCTCTCTCTCTCTCTCTCTCTCTCTCTCTCTCTCTCTCTCTCTCTCTCTCTCTCTCTCTCTCTTCCCACTGTGCTACTCTCAACAAACTGCTCTGCTAAATATATAATTTTCTCTGTCTTGGTCACAGTCGGCAGAATTTGTTTTTATTACATGTCACTCAGGCTCTCTACATTTGCTTTTATAACACGCAGGCAAAATGTTTTACTCCTCTGTATGTGCATGCGGCTGCCTGCCTTTGTGACTTCCTCTCATAAATCCACTCTCTTTCCCTGTCCCCTCACTAGCTTGAGCTATTAATTGTGCTGTGTGAGTCCACAGTCTGTTGCCCCCTGTTAAAGGTGCAATGGCCATTTCAATTAATGATATATCCCCATGAATTCCTGAAGAACATAACTCACAAATGCTCCTTAAGCTACCATTTGGCTGAAGATAGAATGACAGATTGTGACGTTAAGGCAGCCTGTCTGTCTGTTTCTATAGAAGGTTTCAGCAGGTATAATTTCTCCTCTAGCCATGTATTAGGTATGACCTAACATATCATGAGCCCAAAGCACAGATGTAGGAAATTGTACAAAAGGAAACTGTCTATTCAGGAAAATAGATTAAAGGTGTGAAAATGTAATGTTGAACTGTCTGGCATCAGAGGGGCTTTGAAATGATGAAACATCTCCATTATCTATTTATTATGTGTTTGCATTTGCTGACAGTCTAACGGTGCGGCTGTTTTCTGGGAATAAATTCACAACAGAATGTCTCAATAAAGAGCCACTCCAGTTAATTTAAACTGATGGAGAAGCTAAATAGAACGCAACTAACGCTTGGCTATTGGCTAAATTGCTTTGAAATTGAAAAATGGAAATGCAGTAAGCTGGAAAAAGACAAACCCTGGATACATAATCTTGTTTCCCTACGCACAATCATTGATTAGTACATTTTTGGCGTATGGTTTAAAGAAAGTTTGTCGATTTTGACATTGAATTAGGTCATATAGCCTACAGGCGTGGTAGACTACTGTAGGATATGGCTTTACTCAGACGCTCGCTAAAAACACATTGCAACACTTCCCGTGGGAGCAGTAAACAAAGCATAAAACATTTCTTCAACATATGTGTTACATACACCCCCGTTTATAATTTTAGAATAGAATAATGATGTGTTTTTAAGCAGTCTTGCTCTTGGGTCCTTTTACAACTAAAAATATATATATTTCTACACTCTCAATTGTTCCCTGTAGTCCCTGGCTGTTTGTATCTCTGATATGATATGAGCAACAGGATGTCATTTATTACAGGATGTCTTTCGTCTGTTCACAATGTGACAGACACGTTTACTAGTCGGCAGCCTGATGTGGTGTTGTACATTCCAGCCTCCTGCCAGTGATAGATACAGCTTGCCATGTAGACACTAACACATAGCTCCCCTGCCTGCCTTACCTGCTGTGATATTATGTAAATATATCATCCTGGTCAATTCAAAGAGAATGCAAATACAGTAGCTTGAAGTGCTTTATCTAAATGGACGAAGTGTAGAGTTATTTCCAGATTTCATACCAAGACACAAAGTGCGTATTACAGAAGTAGGATCTTCATTTGAGGCAGTTTGCTACAGCAATAAAATAATCCTGCTGCATCAGGAAATCTTGATTATTATGTGGATTATATGGAAATGACAAATTACACATTTTGAAGTTCTCCTGGAACAGGGTGATCAAATTAAGATTATACATCTGTGTAATGGGGAGGGATTGGGGAACCTGCTTCATCTGACTGTCAGTCTCCATCATAAGTGTGCCGGGTCCACAGGGCGGCCATTTTTTGTAAGTGCAAATGAGCATCCCCGGGAAGATAAGAAAAGACAGAGGAAGAAAGAGAAAAAGATGTCTGGAAGCTCTGCAAATTATTTATGTTCTTATAAATCCCTCTATTTTCTTTGCCTTGCAATGAAAAGGATAGAAGGACAGAATAACACTGCAATACCAAGCATTCCCAGGGTAAGCTATTCCCCCCTCCTGTACCCAAGACAAAGACGGAGGACAAAGACGCCTCGCAGTATATTCATCTCCATGTATGGCTTATGCCATGTAGGCATGCTGCTGTATGTTCCATACAAACAGAGGCTGGCGTTTGATGTTTACACTGCCTCATTTACTCAACTGGCCTATATTATGCCTTTGTTGTGAATTATAATCATAGCATACAGTGTATTTTAGAGGGAGTGAAGTCACATTCTGTACATCAGATGTACAGTATTCATTTAGATCATGATGGTTTGACATGTTGAGAGTCACTTGTTTCGTGGCATCTCTGCGATCATATACATGCGACAGGAATCTGCTTTGCTCATTCCATGATTCATAAAAAACTATTCTAAATGAAACTAGCGTAGTAATCCACCATTCACTATGCATCTCGACATCTCCTCCCTCCCCTTTGTCTAAAGTATCATCTCTCAGGCTGGCGTATGTTGTGCTAAGCCATTTAGAGTGGCTTTCTGTGTTCTGGAGAAGGACCAGCACCTCCTGTTTGGTTAGGAGCCTCAGCAGATGCCTGTTCATGGGCAGCCAAAGCAGACTGGAGGAGTAGGAGGAAGCAGGGGGGGACTGACTACAGCGAGGGACTCACTACCTGAGAGGGGTTAATTAAATCATAGGAGTGATGTGTGCAAGGGTCTGCTGGGACAACCAGGTGTCATCCAATGGCCAGGTAGTTGACACCTAAACAACTTGGGATGATACCACATGTCAGCCATCTTGAAAGCCTGGGATGTTTTGTTTAGTGGCTTTATAGATTTTTAAGACACTGCAATTGTATCTTCAATCTTTTCGAAATCAGCCTGCAAACATTGTTGTGAAGACAAATTCAACAGAAAATCTTGTCATGTTAAATGCTATTGTTTTTACCGTGGCGAAGAAATCCATTCTTAGACACACCCCACATGCCTCAGCGAGACAGCATCTCCTCTATACTAGCTTCCACTTAGTGATGTCACGGAAGTTTGTGTTTATGTGGGCTGAGCGACACCCCCGGATCTCACACTTCTCGCCTGACATTTGTAGATGTTTATTCTCCGCCATCTGTCTTTGACAAATAACTTCAAGCGGAGCTGCTACAATAAAGTAGGTCTGGCTTTCTAAGCACTTCATAGTGTCTGCTGCCTTGTCAATATTCAGAGAGATTCACAGGGAATCACTCAGTCACTCAGCCCCTCCTCTGGGGCTTCCAGCTCTATAGTAAAACCCTCCTCCCTCTCAAAGCAGCTGCCACTCAGAGCACAAGTTATACTGGGTGACAGAAGAAGCCACTACAGCAGTATACTAATACTTCACACAGCATAATCATTGTACAGAGAGGCCTGTTATTAAAGAGCTCATCACGCCCCTGAACATCATGACTGAACACATAGTGATACAACTACAAACAGTGACTGGACTGTAATTTACTGTTGACTGGAACATACAGCAAATCAATTAGCTAGTGTTATATTATAGCTATAGCGGGCTGACTTTCATCTCCCTGGGCACAGGATAGCAGGGATTGTATGTATGAGAACAATGAGCTTCACACTCACTGGGGACCCGTGTGGCTCAGTTGGTACAGCATGATGTTTGCAACGCCAGGGTTGTGGGTTTGATTCCCACGGTGGGACCAGTATGGAGAAAGAAACAAAAAAAGTATGAAATGTAAGTCACTCTTGAATAAGAGTGTCTTGTGAAAATGTAAAATGATCTGGTGGGAGTGGATGGTGTGTGAGAGAACCTAGATTGTGACAGACATCGTGGATGTGATGATTCAGTGGGAGAAGATGGATGCATGCACACAATGGATTCCATCTATGATGCTAATGGTGACAGAGTGCTGTAGCACTGTGAGGCAGAGGTGAGAGGTCAGGTGTGTTGGTGCTAATGCAAAGGTTTTAGTGTAGTAACTGCTACATTAGCATTGTATTAGAATGTGCCACATGCTGGATGACACACTTCCCTACCATCCACCCCCACCCAGCTTGAGGAGAGTGGTTGCCTGCTTAGGTAGCCGCTCTCCTCAAGCTGGGTGGGGGTGGATGGTACGGAAGCGTGTGTGAGTGTGGTGGCGGTGTACTGCAAATGTGCTGCGACAGCCCGCTCAGCCCCGCTCTCAGACAATCAGATTAATTGGAGCCGAGGCCATTAGCCGGCTGGAATACATTATTGCTTTTGCCGAAAGAGCAATATCCTAACCTTGTCATCCCAGTCCTTGTTTACCAGATGATGGCTGTGTGTCTGCCTGTCTGCCTGCCCACCCGACTGCCACTCCCAGACACACTGTCATCTCGTGGCAGTGGCTTTTGGCACAGAGTCGTCTTTCTACTCAAAGTGCCTCTCACTGCTGGTAGGGCAGCTTATTCTCTATGGCCCTACTGACTGTACTTTAAGTGTACATTTATGTTTTATGTGAATCTATGCACCCTGGATACAGCTTCAGCCCTGAGGTCAGGGGTGAAGGCTTTAGTGACTATTAACAGTGAGAGCTCAGTGAGCTCAGGATTTGAGGATGATCTCTGCATGGTGTTGTGAGACGACTTCCTGTCTGTCTAAAGCCCTATGTCTGTGTCTCTCTGAGAGATGGCTAGCTTCTGTGTTGGTTGGCATGAGTCAGTTCGTGTGATCTAGCCAGCTAGTTATCCGTCCACGTGTGAGCGTGACTCACTGACATGCACAGAGACACGGGCTGGAAGAGCTACTGTTTACTTTTCAGTCGAGTGCAAATACTCATCGCAATCAGCGGCTCTGACGTCTCACCCAGCCACGTGTGTGGGTGTGCGTGCGTGTTTGTGTATGTGTCTGTGTGTCGGGCTGCAATCCTCTGTTGGGGTAATTAGATGGGCCTTGGTGTGCCTTTCCACACACTCTCCAGATTTTCAGCTCATTTATTTATGTGTTTTCACTGTGAATCCACTCTCCCTTCAATTTATGTTCTCTTGCACCCTGTCAAAACACACTCCTCTTCACTTACCTCCTCCCATCAAGTTTTATTGAATACATTTTTCATTTGTGTGTTTTTTTCTCTGAGAGTGTTATAGGCAGGTGTTCTCAGAGCCAGAGCGGCTGTGATGATTAATGTCGTTTGGTGTTAATCCTCTCTGCAGGTCCCCTCTGAACCTTTATTGTTGGCCGCCAATAATGAGCGAACTCACTCGTGGCATTCGACGTTCCTGCATATTTACAAGCTAGCACCAGCTGACTCAAGCCATAGGTAAAGTGCTGGCCAACTCTGAATGTTTCCTGTGGTAGGTAGCTAATGTTCTAACCTTTTTATTGTTCAATACCATGCCATGCTTTTCTATGAAATATAGAGCATGAGGGATCACAGATATGATTAGCATCAAATCCAAACGGCACAACTCAACTGACCCCACAATAAAAGGAGCCAATTAATGGGCCCATTTTATCAGTGCAACCTGAATACTTGGCTTTGGTAGCATCCCAAATGGCACTGTATTCCCTATGTAGTGCACTATGTAGGGAATAGGGTGCCAATTGGCATGCATTCCTTGCCTTTATGTACATTAGGCCAAGCTAAAGGATCACAGATTCATCTCCAACTAATTTGACATAGGCTCTGCTGTTTCCCCCTAAACAGGACACATTAAATGGTCAATGTGAATACAATAAAGTAAAGGATTTTCACAGACAGGGTTGCTACAATAGCAGGGTGAGTGTTGAACAGAGCAGGAAGGAAGTTTAAAGTACTAAGAGCTGGCAGCTGGTGCAGAATCGATCTACATTACAGTGATAAATACAGATTGTCATCCTGTTTGCATAACAAACCTGGGCCGTCTACAGAGGCACAGTACAGTATTAGGATGACAGATAATACCCATTTTTACATAACCAATTCCATTTTATAAAGACTCCTCCAAACCATTATGCTTTGTGATAGTGGATAAATGGATATTGATATGATATGAGTGCATTCTGTATCTGCTAGAGGTATTTTTTCTCTCTCTCCCCTAGTCTAAATCCCATGAGTAACGATGGGCAAATTGCTGCTTCATTCGATTCTTAGCAGTAGCTGGAATGCGTGTGTCAGCGTTTGGGATGTGGCTATTCGTAGAGGCCAAGTGGAGGAGGGTGGTCTGACACAGTGTGCCCTGCTCCTCTACTCTACTCTGCTCTGCCCTGCCAACACACAGCACAGCATCAGGCCAATGGGACACAAGGGGACCAGGGGAGGGTGCCACGTCTGCTATAGGGAGTCAGGCACAGCACACAGTCTCTCACACACACACACACCGGCAAACACACACATTCTTTGCTATTTCCCAAATTGGAATGGCTTATTATTTTAATCTCCTTTCCCTCATGGCCAGAGATCTGACATATATTATCCAGCCCATTCACCATCAGTGGTCAGGAAGGACAGGAGTTCTAGGAAAGCAGGACATTAAACCATTGATTTTAAACACAGCCTTACTCGGCCCGAAGCCTGAATGTGAATGTGGGAGTGGATCCAAACACCAACTCTCACCATCACACCTTTGTTCCCTGCAGGTTAGCTGCCATCGAGGTCAGAGCCCTGTAGCCCCTATAACTGATTTGTGTAATTAAAACAGCCGTTATATCTCTGTTCTCTTAATGGCACATTTAATCTCACTTGGCCAGAGTTTTATTCGCAATAGTTGGAGTCTCTACTAAATTAATCACAGTCATGCAACGTGCTTAATGTGTGTTCCTTTGTTTGCATCTTAATTTACTTAAGGTTTATACCCCTGAGCCGCAAGTCTATTAGCATTCTCCTCACCTCTCTCCCTCCCTCTTTCTTTCTCTCTCTCTCTCTCTCTCTCTCTCTCTCTCTCTCTCTCTCTCTCTCTCTCTCTCTCTCTCTCTCTCTCTCTCTCTCTCTCTCTCTCTCTCTCTCTCTCTCTCGCTCTCTCTCGCTCTCTCTCGTTCTCTCTCCTTTCCCTTCAGACACAAACACAGACCTTTTTGTTATATCCAGAGGATAAATAGTTTTCTAAAATGGTAACCTCGGTAATGAGAGTTGACCCTCTTTCCAACAGCTGTAATTATATCTGTCATTGACGCAATATTAATACCTAGGCTTTTTCTATTGACTATTACACCTTTGCTAGGATAGACCAGGAAAGCTTAGTGGTTGACATACAGGCAACCCACATACATAATAGTATAGTCAACTCTGACGTACTCAGATAGTCAATGACACTGATTCTCGTATATGCTCCAGGACGGACACACCTGCTACTACACATGGAAGGATTATGACAGGTGGAGGTGATGTTAATGGTCTCTGTGGTTCAGGATCCAGACGTTCAATTGGCTGAGCCCTGATGACTGGCTGGCTGGCTGCAGTGGGTCTGTGATGATGGGAAGCCTTCCAGACCATAGGCTCTAGGATTTAAATTCTGAAATACATGTAGTTTGGATAGTTTAGAGTTCAAAATGTGTGACTTTTCAACAGTGCTCTCTACTTTTTGCTTTTAACACAAGATCATTTCTGACATCTTGCCCTCTGCTCTTGTTGTGTACTCCAAAACAGAATTTCATATGGCTTTGTGAGATTGTAGAGGGTTTTTTTCCCGAGCCTCTTTCCCATAATGGTTGAAGGTGCTACAAAGGCAGACTTAGAATGTTACACCACTTTTAAAACAGGATCAATCTTACTAACAGACCAATGACAAGCCAAGGCTCCAGAGACAAAGACCTATAATGAAGATAGAAGTATGTGAATACAACCCAGCAGCTCAGACATGTACAGTAAATACGTAGTTATTGGAGACAGCACATAGACCATGTGTTAATTTAAATTTTTCAGCACAAAGTTTCAGTGGCTTTTTAGCATGGCCCCATGGTCTTGGTTGAGTTTTAGATGAACCTGGACAGGAATGTTTCAGTAGAGATAGAGCCTGAGATATCTCTCCATCCCCTCTATATAGGCATGTTTTGGAATGACTGAGGACCTGCACTTTGTCTGACCATAATATCCTGACCAGGAAAAACTCTGGGCCCTAGTGATGACTGAGTGTCTGCCTGGCCATGTTAAATCACACTAGTGTAGTGGGGCCAGAGGATGAATCTCTGAGTAGTGCAGAGTAGAGAGGCTGCCTGGCAGGGACAGGGAGTGTGGCGATGTGGAGAGAGCCTCAGTATAATTCATCATGCCTGTACTGTGCTGTGCTGTGCTGAGTGTGACTGGGCAGCAGAAGGCCTCTAAGTGAATTAGGATACTGTTGAAGTCATGCCATCGATCACAGAAATGCTGTGCCACGTAATTCATTTTCCGTAAGTGTAATGGTCATAATTTTGGAGCACCAGGTTTCACGGGGAAGGGTGGGAAGGGGGGTCTTTAATGAATCCCAGGCGCGTCCTAACAGTGGCCACCCCCCCCTTCCCCCCTTCCTCCACCCCCACTCCCCTGAGCACAGTGACTCGTAATTTAATCAATTAAAGGCTATAATAGATTTAGGGGCAAGAGGAAGTGTAGATTATTGGTTTGGAGATCTGCAGCGAATTATTCTTTGGGGTGATTTATAAAAATAATAGAGTGCACTGCATGCTGAGGATCATTTAATAACACAGGGCGCGCAGAGTTAGGACAGACAAATTATGGATGACACCCCTCCAGCGGTCCAACTCTCACGCTCACTCTCCCTTTTCCTCACTCTCTCTCTCTCTCTTTCTCTCTTCCCACACACAGTCTGTACTAGAGACACCACACTCTCACATTCACACACAAGCACAAGCACTCATACACACACTCAAACATTCACATAGTACTGTATGGCTGATATAACAATGAACGCCTGCATCCTCAGATTCCAGGCTTGGGTGATTCAGTGTCATGGTGATGAAATGATACTGCTAGCATTATTGAAACAGCTAAGCTAGGCTTTACACCTCAGAGGGTTGAGAGCAGAGCCTAGCAATGAGAAGCAGAGAGCGAGAGAGCCTTTCTCCTTTCCCGGAGAGTCAGTCCAATCAAACAGTGCTCTGAGCACCAGCATAGGTTTCAGTCCCCACAGACCAGCATGCCCGAATTTCTTCATCTATAATTAAGGATTCCACTTTATTGAAGGGTAGAAAATGACAGTTCTGCCCTTGGATATGTGAATCTGGGGGATAAAAGGGAATGGTAATGTAACCTGCTCAGGGTTGCCCAGCACCTCATCAGCAATAGATGTTTAAATAATTAGAAAGTACAAACAAATAAGGAAGGAGCAAGGGGAGAGCAGAGTGATGGCCTTCACTGAATCAATGCGGGACTGGCTTGTCTCAACTGACTCACCACGTTACAACAGCCAGCCAGTTGGCTCCAAAATGTACCCAGGTCTGGTTTAATGAGTCTCCTCCACCATCCACCACCTTCAGATGTTGCCTTGCCTGCCTATTCTTTTGATAGATCTGTCTCTTCTCTCTCGTCCTGCTGTCTCTCTGGTTCCACTGTCTGAGGCTGGAGGCTAGCCACTCCACCGCTCGCCTCATCAATTCCGCCACAGGCCTGTGTCTATCGGCCTTATTGATCTCAGATTATGGTATCAGTGTAAATAGAAGGAGAAAATCACAAATCGATAGCAGACTGTTCCTAAAGCTGACAATTCAGCCAGCTGTGGGCAGTGGGATCATTGGAGGTTGGTCTTGTTGTGTCCTTTGATGATCCCATGGGAGATAGCATTGCTCCCGTATTTTCTTCTCCCTTTCCCATTGTGTGTGTGTGTGTGTGTGTGTGTGTGTGTGTGTGTGTGTGTGTGTGTGTGTGTGTGTGTGTGTGTGTGTGTGTGTGTGTGTGTGTGTGTGTGTGTGTGTGTGTGTGTGTGTGTGTGTGTGGGGGGGTGTGTGTGGTGGGGGGGGCATGTTTAACTATTCTTGTGGGGACCAGAAGTCAGAATGGGTAGTACGGGTTAGGGTTAGGGTTTAGGGAAAATAGGATTTTGAATGGGACTGAATTCTGCGTTCCCACAAGGTTTTCTGTAGAAGACTGTGTGTGTGCGTGTGTGCACGCAAGCATGCTAGAGAGAGAGAGAGAGAGAGAGAGAGAGAGAGAGAGAGAGAGAGAGAGAGAGAGAGAGAGAGAGAGAGAGAGAGAGAGAGAGAGAGAGAGAGAGAGAGAGAGAGAGAGAGAGAGAGAGAGAGAGATTGTGAGTGGTTAATATCCCTCTCTTTATATCTCCACATTGCACTGGCCTGGAAAATTGCTTCATTACTAAACATTGAATATTTATGGTGTAAACAGTTCCAAATATCATAACTTTACTTATTTATTAGGTTTTTAATGAATGCTCCAAGTCGTTTGGTTTGTGTAATGACTACATCAGGATTCTGTCTGGGTCTGTCTGGCAGCGTCTTGTTCAAAGAGTCGTACATAACTGTAGATAATCTGATAATGTGACCGGATGGAAGGATACTGTAGAGCTGCCCCCACTCTTTAGACCTGTGAATCCATGCCTTGACAGAACAGCTCCTAAGAACCTAGAAGACTCCAATGAATTAGCTGGGATGAACGGTGAAATGTATGCACTGGAACTGTGTGAGTTAAAAGCTGTTGGTTTTAGAGTATACTGCTATCCCACTCTCTCAATGGGCCTCGTGAGGTGCCTGGGACGACAGCCTCTCTGCTGGAGAGACATTTTCTTCCTCCCTCTACTCCCAGTCTGTCAGACTGGCTCCCTCCATGCAGTTTGTTTTGGGATGAGGAGGAAAACCCATGAATCGTGAATGCCATTACTTTGTTTACGCATTAATAGTGCCACATTTGGTGTTCAAATGTAAATGAATGAGATGCATTGTGTGTGGCCCTTTGTTCTTAGCCTCCGTGATTAAAACCCATCACAGTGGGTTGTTTTCATTAGCAACATATGCAACTCTTGTTGTTTTTTTCAGCTCTGTTCTTTGATTCGATGAATTATGGCGGCAAATAAGTCGTTTGTTTCCCTGCCTGCCACGGAATATCATCAGTCTGGATGGAACAGCCAGTTCCATGTACAGCCGACAATGTTCTAAATGTCTTTATTGTCTGCTGTGAGAAAGGCAGCTCAGCACTGAGAGTAGAGAGACAGGTTAGAGAGGATAAAAGGGTGTTCTGAGAGCAGGGCCTGTTAGCAGGTCAGAGGTTAGCGGGGGTAGACTGAGGTGAACACGCTGAAAGCAGACAGTGGCCATTGTTCTCCCGCCCCTTATTTTCCCACATGATTCTGTCATCTGTCAGCCCAGGCTCACCTCCATCAAGTGGAAGAAAGGAAATTAAGTGACCTTACCCCGCTGCCATTCTTCACTCTGAAATAGAACATTAGAGCTTCCTTTTTATGAACTATTTGCATGCGCAAGCACCACTTGGAGAGGCTGAGTGGTGAAAGAAAGAATGTCTCCTAGAGGTCTATTTTAAACACTTTAATGGCACCTCGGATAGTAATTACATCTCTTCTTCCAGAGAATGAGTTGGACAGCACTTGGGTATTGGAAAAAGCCACAGTAGTTCTACTACATGAAACGTATTTTGAATGTAGAAAAAGAGGGCAATCTTATAACTATTCCTATAACAATTTATTATAAACAATGACGTACAGTCGAGACAAGTACTCCGTCGATCTGTCAATGGTTGCCTTGTCATTTCAGGTATGCGTTATCTCAAGAGTGTTGTGTGTATATGGATGGTTATTTGCTGTTGGCTTGTTCTAGTGCTGGCTCTGTTTGTGCTGACACCATTCTCAGCAAATGAAGGAGAGATCACACATACAGACAGGCAGTGTTGCTGTGCTGGCCCAGACAGACAGACAGACAGTGTTGCTGTGCTGGCCCAGACAGACAGACAGACAGACAGTGGTGCTGTGCTGGCCCAGACAGACAGACAGACAGACAGACAGTGGTGCTGTGCTGGCCCAGCTCCCAAGAGCCTATTGGGCTTGGCCTTGGACTCATGAGCAGAGCAAGGACAAGATGCCATGTGTGCTACTGCTGTGCCATCCTACTGGCAGCGTGCAGTGGCGGGCACTGCCAGGGCAGGCCATAGGAGCACCATGCCACACGACATTACCCACAGGGTCTTGGCCTCTTCCTCTATATTTAATAATTAACCTGACCTGACTGTGAGCCTCAGAGTCCACTGGTCCTGCTTTCTCTAGCCTTGTACTGTAATCCAGCTTTGGAACCAAACTGCCACTAGGCAAGCCCTGGGGGCAGGGAAGCTCGTGACTCCTCTAAGGACCTGACCTGGCTCAGACAAGCTGGACATGTTAGCAAAAGGCTATTGGTCCATGGCACCGATTTTGGATTAAGTGTGGTCATTTAACACATGGCTCTTTTTCACTGCAGAGTTTCGTGCCACCGCTACTGTATGTCCTCGAGCTGATCTCCAAGCTGTCTTGGTCATGCGGCCGTATGACCCCTCACCCTGTCACAGAAAAACACAGTCATCAAGGGGGTGTTGACAGAAAAGACCCACACCGTTACCCATCATGTTTCATTTCTACGGTCCTGTCCAGTGTATCTCCGGTCCTATCATATAACCATGCTTTGGATGGAGTGTCTTTAGAGGGCTTCAGTAGTGTAGTGTGGCTTTTATTGTGTTATGAAGCTTAGGCCTTTGAGGATCCAATATCTGAACCAGTAGCGTGACAGAGAAGGTTGAAAGAGTGTGGAAGAATAAGTACGTAGGTGGTGAGAAAGCAAACTGCCTCCTTAAGGCATTTATTGTCAACCACTAGAGCTGTTACTTTCTCCAGCAGTAAAGTACAGTACGCCCCTGCAACATCTTTAGCGAGTCTAGTGTTGACACTTTCAACAGGGAGAATGAATTGCTTATTATAAAAGCATTATGTCAATTTCCTTTGTTCTGCAGTTATCTGTTGTGTTTAATGAAAGTGGAAGGGTTTCTTTTTTACTCGGATGTCAGGTACATTATTCTCTGAATAACATTTTTCCCTAGTACAACACGGAGAGAGAGAGAGAGAGAGAGAGAGAGAGAGAGAGAGAGAGAGAGAGAGAGAGAGAGAGAGAGAGAGAGAGAGAGAGAGAGAGAGAGAGAGAGAGAGAGAGAGTGCTTGTGCGTGCATGTGTGTGTTAATATGTTTATAGTATTGTGTATATTAGTGAACCTCTGTTTACTAATCTTTACAGTGGTTTTCATGTTGTGACTGGATGTGTGTGTTGTTGGAGTCTATGCTGCTCTGCCTGCATCTCAGGGCTGGATGGAGGGAGAGAGGGATAGAGAGAGGCAGATGGCGCTGTGTGATTGATGGGGCTGTCTCCTGCTGTCTGCAGTCTGTGTGGATCTGGGAGTCATGTCAATGACAGGTGGACTCATCTCATCCAACTCTGTGTCGCCGCTGAGAGAGCCAGTGCCGCCGCGGAGTGCTGAGCAGAGAGAGCACGGGGCCGGGTGTGTGGCTGGCGCCGAACATGAGGCAGAGCACAAGGCTGCTCTTAGCAAAACGATGACAAAAGAAAGCTGCGTCACAGCGCATCAGTGCATTACTCACTCCAGTGGAATGAGATCAGTCCGGGGTCACAAAGGGCTAGGTAGTGCTGCCGGAATATGCGGCTGGATGAGAACAGCTAAAGTAAAGATTCATCTTCATCACACAATCTATGTTTATGTATAATATATAATGCCTTCTTTTTCTCTAAATATTTTTCTTTATATTTTCTCTCTCTCTTTCTCTCTTTCTCTCTCTTTCTGTCTCTCTCACTCTCTCTCTCTTTCTGTCTCTCTCGCTCTCTCTCTCTGCTACCCAGCATCCCTGTGGCCACGTCTCGGACCACTGACCCGGGCCTCTCCAGCGGTGCCTCGGGCAGCTCCAGCGAATCAGAGAGCAGCTCCGAGTCAGACTCCGATAGCGAGAGCAGCTCCAGTGACAGCGAGTGTAACGGGGCCTCCCGGACCGCCA
Organism: Oncorhynchus keta; assembly: GCF_023373465.1. Taxonomy (NCBI): domain Eukaryota; kingdom Metazoa; phylum Chordata; class Actinopteri; order Salmoniformes; family Salmonidae; genus Oncorhynchus; species Oncorhynchus keta. The sequence continues at coordinate 43,664,764 of NC_068424.1, forward strand.
CCCCAGAGGTACAACACAATCACTCCTTACTATACTCTACCAACCAAGCATAGTCAGAATAAAACTAACTGTGCTATCAACCAATATTCAACCAGTGTTATGCCAAAGAGGGAAACATTATTATTTTAGGCTCCAGAAAGACACAATATTACACTAATACCATCTACCATCTAAAACAACATGTTGATCAAGGGAAGAAAACTTCCCATCTACTCTAATATCCCTACAATTTTGATAGGATTAAACTAGCAGACTTTCTTGTTTTAGTGCCGACACTGTAGAGACTTGCATGACAGCTAAAGCAGCTATAGCACCAGGCACAGTTGTATTCCACAGAGGGGCAGTCTGTTCGACCCGGGTAAATATTTACCACAGTGCATCTGGGCACCCTCTACAGACCATGTGACTTCCTGTCCACCAGGGAACAGCCAATGGGAATAGCCAGGAGGACCAGGAAACGGCCCTGTCTGTCTTTAGGGAAGTCTATTTCCCTCTCAAAGTGCACTCTACTGATGGTTTACTAAAGACTTCCGGGAGGGCCCAGGAGTTTTCCAGCAGGCATGTTAGAATGTTAATGTAGTATTGCTGCAGGTGCTTTTAACTCCAAAATCCCCCTGCCCAGAACAGCTTAAATCCACCACCCCAACTGATGGGATGTAAAAGGCTGGGGCTTTCACAGATGAAATAGTGTGGAAGATTAAATTTTATGAATGCTTGCATCAGACTGGAGAGTGTATGTGTTAGCCCCAGCTTTACACTCAGTGGTTTTAATGCTTCATTCCTTCGTCAATTCATTTCCAGCACTTCCTTTCCGAATGATTTGCTATCATTTAGGAGATCATTCAAGACAGTCTTTATGATTTCGTATGAGAGATTTATACTTGTCTAGGGGCATAATGGTAGAAAACAAACGATGTGAGATAGCATGGTTGATGAAAACATGGCACTCAGAGACTGCCGAATGGCGCAAGGAAATTATGGGAGAGCACTACTCAGTCATTCATGAGTTTATGAGAGCCTATTTTAATGGCCGCTTCATCACAAAATGTTGTCATTGGTTTGCGGGTGTCATAATATAACTCTGAAGAGACAATTGAATTATCACATTTTACTTTCATGAGTCAACACAGTGTTTTATGAAGCTACGTAGTCTACTATCAAACCAAACTTGGATCTAACTGTATATTCTTTGTCCTTTCTGCTTTTCTTCTCTCACAGCCTGAACCTCCATCAACAAACAAATGGCAGCTGGATAAGTGGCTGAACAAAGTGACCCCAAACAACAAAGCGCTTATCAATACCCAGCCAGAGAGAGAGAGCCATGGGCTCAGCAGCTCCCAGACTGACCACAGCCAACAGGCCCCTGAGGGCCAGGGCCCAGCCCCAGGGAAGAGCAAGCCTGGCCCCGCCGCCCTGCTGGCCCCGACAGACCCCAAGGAACGGGCCCTCCTCAGCCCCATCAGAGAGAAGGCCAAGCCTAAGACTGGACCAAAAGTCTCAGAGGGCAAGGGTTCAAAGGTCAAATCCCCAGCCATGGTGGCGGTGGAGCCAGCCCCAGCCAGGCGCAGCTTGGGGAAGAAACAGCCGAAGAAAGTGGAGCGCTCGTCCAGCCTGGAGGAACACACCTCCTGGTCCAAGCCCATCAACCCCACCATCAGCACTACTTCCAAGGAGAAGGACCCTTCATCCCTCCTGGAGCAGCCCAAGTCCAGGACCAAGAGCACCAGTGGGAAGACTGCCCCTAGGAAGGAGCCTCGCACCACCACTACAATTACTCCAGCTCCTCCTCCCTTGGCCCCAGTCCTGGAAAAGAAGAAGCACAGGGGGCCCAGCAAGATCATCCCCAAGTCCAAGGAGTTCATCGAGACGGAGTCTTCGTCATCTGAGTGCCACTCTGAACCAGAGGAGCTGGTCAAGATCCATAACCATCCCTGTCCAGGACCCAGCAGTCTGCAGACTCCCAAAGCAGCCAAGGACTGCAACAGCAATATCCTGACTGTCAGTAGCCTTACCAGCACCTGCAGCTCTTCCATATCCATCCCAGACCCTGGGGCCATGGACCTCCTAGGGGACCCCCTCTTCTCCTCCGTCCCCATCGTCCAGAACAAACTGCTGTCCCCTCTCAGGGACTTTGAGGACATCAAGTCACTGTGGGTGAAGATCGAGCTGAGCTTCCTGTCTAAGATTCCAGGGCAGGACCCCCCTGAGCCCCCTTCTGTGAAAGTTGAGCCCCGGGAACCACTTGAACCCAGCATTAAGCACAGACGACAGTCCCCCGCCAGTCTTCAGTCTACCCCTGTTGAGAAACCACCTAGCAAGGCCAAGAGGAAACACAAGGCAAGCACAGAATCTTTCTCACTCTTTTTTCTCTATTGGTACTGGCTCGTATTGGTTTATAGGATAATGGTTAGAGTATGTCAATGGAGGAGCAGTGAGAGATGTGTTAGTAGTATGTTCAATTTTGGCCGGAAACTAAAAGGTTGCTGGATCGAATCCCTGCGCTGACAAGGTGAACATCGGTCGTTCTGCCCCTGAGCAAGGCACTTAACCCACTGTTCCCCGGGCTCCAAAGACGTGGATGTCGATTAATTAAGGCAGCACCCCGCATCTCTCAGATTCAGAGGTGTTGGGTTAAATGCGGAAGACACATTTCAGTTGAATGCATTCTGACTAGGTGTCCCCCTTTCCCTTTCAATGCTGACTGAGCTGTTTGTTTCTGTGTTCCTCAGATGGACCATTGTGACGCTGTCGGCGGAAGCAAGAAGTTGCGGTTGGAGAAAGACTCCTTGCTTCTTCCCCCATGCATCTCACCGATACACAACCACAAGAACGTTAGCACAAAAGAGTAAGTGTCGCCGAACCACTCACAGCAGTACTTACTTACACATCACTATGGTTACTGGATGAGAAAAGGAATGTGTAGAGCATCATGTTATGTAAGTGTTTACAGGCATGTACATAGTCATTATGGGTGTCAGCAGTGCAGTGGAGGAAAAAGTACCCGATTGTCATACTTGAGTAAAAGTGAAAATACCTTAATAGAACATGACTCAAGTACAAGAGAAAGTCACCCGTTAAAATACTACTTAAGTCTAAATTATTTGGTTTTAAATCTACTTAAGTAAATGTAAACATATCAATACTTTCAAATTGCTTATATTAAGCAAAACAAACAGCACAATTGACTTATTTTTGTATTATTTACAGATAGCCAGGGGCACACTCCAACACTCAAATGAAGCCTTTGTGTTTTGTGAGACCGCCAGATCAGAGGCAGTAGGGATGACCAGGGATGTTCTCTTGATAAGTGCGTGAATTGGACCATTTTCCTGTCCTGCTAAGAAGACACTTTTAGGTGTCAGGGAAAATGCATGGAGTGAAAAGTACATAATTTTCTTTAGGAATGTAGTGAAGTAAAAGTAAAAGTAGTCAAAAATATAAAAAGTAAAATAAAGTACATATACCCCCCAAAAATACTTAAGTGGTACTTTAAAGTATTTTTACTTAAGTACTTTACACCACTGCCACAGTGTAATTACAGGCTGTTATATTTCCTAAGTGTATGGTAGTACTGTATGTGCTGTATGTGTTGTGAATGGCTACATCCTCAGGCAAGGTCCAACCAGTGTAGATCCTCCTCAGAGAGCAGGCTGCGACATACAAGAGAAGTGAGGTTGCTCCACTACACATTTATCTTTTAGCTATTGCTTGCTCTCTCTACAGTGTCCTGTGTCCTACAGGATTAAGGTAACGTGACACTGACAAGAGAGCTAATGCTAATTTTAGATATTCAATTAGCGCTGCAGAGACCTACTGCTCGATGAAGGGATGCTGGTGACAAGGGTCAGGGGGTTGAGCAGAATGAGTCTGGAGGACGGAGTGTCCACTGAGCTTCACCACTAATCACTACACATATCTTTAATATGATTACCTGAGCTATGATATATGAGCTGGCACGGGTATCTAGTGCAGAAATGCTGAAACCCTTTGGTCTGGGCTGAAATATGACCTGCCTAGTAGCCTTTAAATCATCCGAATTTAGACAGCCTCAAAGCAAATCTTCACCCTTTTAATCAGATTGGCCTCAAAATGAGCAGAACCCCGGTCGGTCCATTTATGGCATTAATAAAAAGCATCTTTGCTCAGATTGGAGAGTAAAGATGCTTTTTATTAATGCTGTAAACGGACCGACCGGGATTCTGCTCATTTTCAGGCCCATAAAACAAGACAAAATATGCTGCTGTTCAAAATAACCTGAGGAACATAATCCTAATGAGGTTTTCTGACTGCGTTTTCCCTGTTAGTGCTTTAGGCGCTCTTGTGCTAGCTAAGCATTTTTTTCTCGTATATCAAATCCCCATGAGTTTAGGGAAAGGGAGGCGAAATAATCTATTGTTGCAAACAATGTGAGAAATATAGTAGCAGCGGGAGGCGAGGTTTCTCGCTACTACTGTACGTCCTTGGTGGTTCTTAAAGTCCTTATTGACTTTGAGGAAGGGAAAGTATTCAAGGCAACTTCTCCACCTGCCTCTTATCTGTTAACATAGAGAACACTATTGTTAACAGAAGCCCCATGTGGGCACACACAGCTATACCGAGAGAACCCACCTGGATACAGACTGCAGTCTGCTGTGTTCCCCTGTGAGGGGCCAGGCTCCTGGAGCAGGAGTGGATATTAGAAGGACTGTAAATCTAGGCAGAAGTGCTTTCTGTCATAACAAACTGCCTTTCCACTGCCTGATCAATCAATATTTTGATCCGTCAGTGCACTACAGGGCTATTTGTAGGCCTATTTCTGGGCTGCGCCCTTAGAGGGTCAGAGGCACTGGGGGGAAAAATGAAAGAGTTCTATGGTTTTATACTTTCTTTTTTATATTTTTTTACCCAAAACCAAGTGATGAAATGATATGTTGAAGTTATATTAAATATCATTGATCTGCTCACGTACTGTTTTTATTGTAATTGAAGTCTCCAAGATGCGTTACCACCGTAACCTTCGATAATAAAAGCCAACTGATGGTGAAAGTACCGACTCCATGCCTTAGCACTAATGCTGCGTTTGATTTAGTCTTATAATAAAAACAGAAATAATCACTCATTCTAAACAAACAGAATATTCTGTCAAAGGCCGGCTGTTTTCTTTGAGCCCTGTACATAATGTCTGTACTTCCCAATTTTTACAAATGCCTTAAACAGTCAAGTCATTTCTAAATTATTTTCATCCATCTACCACTTTGATGACATTGGACATGAGATTTGCTGGCATTTCAAAGGCTGTGAGAACTTGCCGTCTCTCGCCAGTATTGTAGTGAATAACATGGGATGACAGCAACAGAGAGAGGGAGTAGGCCAAGCAATGTTCTTCTTTTATGTCCGTTTCGATAACAGTTTATTTAAAGGGTGTTTTCATACGGATGTCATAACACTTCATGGACCACACGTAAGCATTTCATAACTGTTCCTGTATGTGTCTTTGCCCAGTTCTCTGAGGAAACAGCCCAGGAAGAGAGAGGAGAAGCGAGAGCTGCTGCCTCCCCTGCTTTCTCCGCTCTCCGACGAACCCCCTATACGCCAGCGCAGGACCAGCGAGTGTTCCTCCTTCAGCCAGGAGGGCGGTGCTAGCAGCGCCGCCAGCACCTTATTGCTACCCACCCTCAGCTGCTCTCTGCCCAACTTCTCCTCCTCATCCTCCTCTTCCTCACACAAGCACCGCAGCAAAGGAGAGAGCAAATCCTTCTCGCGTTCCAAGACAAGCAGTGTAAGTAGAGGGCAGCTGATCATGATGAAACTAGCAAAAATGTATACTGTCGTATTGCTATAAACTGTCGTATTGCTATCATTAATTACTGAGCAATTTTGGGGTTTATTGTTTTTTTGGATGGTTTATTATTTTAAAGTATGATTCTCTTGCATCCGCTCTCGTTTGCTAATAAAACGTGTCTTCTATCATTTGCTGTGTAGAGAAGTTGGTAGATGAGGCTGTTGCTGCAGATTATTTCTTTGCTCCAGCAACTACCACTATTTCCTGTGTTTTTGCAAATCTAATGACCCTTTGGAGGGATTTCAAAACAGCCTTGAAGAGAAGAAAATGGATCCCACGTGCGGAATATGTTTAAAGCCAGGACATAGAAATAATACACGGTCACAACGTAGTAACAGCAGTCCAAATCACCCGGATGAATCATTACAGTACTATTAGACCTACTGCTGGATGCTAATTATCATATTAATTGGCCCTGCCATCTCACAGGAGGAAGATACCCATAGCAAGCCGTCTAGCAGTTTCCATGGCAACGGTCAGTCCGATTCTGACGTTTGGTCCAACCCGTCATCTCTGTCCATGGACCACATGGAGCCTAGAAGGCCCAAGCTAACGTTCAATAACACGTATGTATGAGTAACTAACTAACTTCTCCAAAACACTTCAAAAACACCAATCCCCCCCGATGCACAGCCAGAATTTAATGTCATGATGCATGTACTAATGTAAGTCTCAAACATGATTAAAATGTCACCGCAGGTTGAAGCAGTTGTGGGATGTGATTACAGAGTTAAGCTCCTCTATGTGTATAATTCAAAAGGAAACACATTGAACATGTGGAGGACAACTACAACATGAACATGAACAACTGCAATCCAGGCAGTTGCAGCACCGTTAGACAAAGTGGCAAACACATTGTTCTGTCAACTGATCTGTTTTGTATTTCTACCATACTTGTAAGACTAACCAAAGTCTCACTGTGATTGTTGTCCACAGAGTTCACAACGCAGACTACTGCATGCAAGAAGCCAAGAAACTAAAGCACAAAGCAGATGCACTGGTAAGCTGCTGTTTTATTACAGTTTAAAACAGCACCTGGAAATGTATTAAAAACATTTAATTCAGCATTTACTTTGATAGAGATACATTGCACAAACTAAATTGTTCTTCTTCCTTAGATTGCATTTTGTCTGAGCCAGGCAATAAACACACCCTGTTTTAGTCAGTCACATGACATCACAAATATGAATAGCAACAGAGACCCGTGTGATAATACCATTAGCAAATACATGCCAACGTGCCATTAGCAAGCAGCAGCTCTTACTGAGCCTATTAAGTATTCCTGCTGAATAGCTCTTATTAATAACAGACAGACACTGGTCTTATAGCTGAAGAATGCTAGTAGGTGTGCAGAGGATAGAGTAGAGCCCTTGTTGAGACCTGTAGTCTTTTCTAAGTGAGGATGTGTGATCTATCACAAAAGGAGCTCTTACACACCTCTTCAATGTCCTCAAAGAGGGGCTTGGGCCTAGGCAACGGGCGTGATTTACCAACACACTCATAGGGCCCTAATAATTGGATTCCAGCAATTATCTCCCCAGACATTGTCCTTTATCGAAAGTTACATCCACTTGGGCATAAATCTGATCTGCGAGGTAAAGCCAGCCATGAATAGAAAGTGAAGGGAATTGATTGCCCTTGTTACATGACTGTAATCGTTGAGCTGTAATGAATCTTCCACCAGCCCGGTCGTATGTGGTAAAAGGGGCTTACTTAAAATGGATAGAACCTGCTTGAGAGGTGCTTTCAGTGGAGAGTGCTGTGTAAATCTATTTTATTTACACTCATGTGCATTTATGAGTCATATGCCTATTATTTGTTGTCTGCACTTTGGGTTTGTAGTTTGGCTCCGTGTGCATATATATATACTTTTTTTTCTCCAGAAAATAGAAAAATATCAAAAGAATGTTCCCCGAACATTAACGTGACATTGTTATTTTTCCTTCTGATTAAATCTGCTTATTATCTGTTTTCACGAGAGCTTTTGAAGCTTTGAAAAATGATTCAAAATGAGGAGAATCATTTGTGGCCATGTAGTGTTGTGAACCTAATGCTGATCTTGTTCAAAGTTTCCATTGTTTCTTCACAGATGGAGAAGTTTGGCAAAGCCATTAACTACGCTGATGGGGCGCTGTCGTTCATCGAGTGTGGCAACGCCATGGAGCGGGATCCGCTGGAGGCCAAGTCTCCATACACTATGTACTCTGAGACGGTTGAACTCATCAGGTCTGTGTCCCCACCAATGTGCCTCTCCCTCCCGCCCCCGCTCAGGCCAGGTATCCCCACCTGCCCTCAGTGACAATGAGCATCATTATGTCCGTCGCTAATCCAGTCTACCCCACAAGTCAAGGCAATTAGCGACGCTCATTTTATTAATGGCAGTGAAAATGAAAATAGATGGACCTTGTAAGCTCATCATTCTACCCAGGGATTCATGCATGGCTGATTGAAATCTTTTCTTCAAAAACTATTAGACACAGAAAGGCCGGTCGTTCTATGGAACGTCCCCTGGCTTTATGGATATTGAGTCATGCTCCAGTTTTTGTTATTTGGATTGAAATGAATGAATTATGAAAAGGAAGAATATTTGAAAATGATCCATTTTTTTGCCTGTTCTGCTTTTGAAGGTATGCCATGAGGTTAAAGAACTTTACAAGTCACTCAGCAACTGTAGCCGAGAAGAAATTAGCTGTGTTGTGGTGAGTTTTCTTTTCGCTCTGCTGTGTGTGTGTGTGTGTGTGTGTGTGTGTGTGTGTGTGTGTGTGTGTGTGTGTGTGTGTGTGTGTGTGTGTGTGTGTGTGTGTGTGTGTGTGTGTGTGTGTGTGTGTGTGTGTGTGTGTGTGTGTGTGTGTGTGTGTGTGTGTGTGTGTGTGTGCGCGTGCGTGCGTGCATCTGATGACTGAATGGTGGTTGAAGGAGACCTAACATTGCACTGATGGATGTGATGACGGACTACAAACTCTAGCCTGTGTCGGCATTTGGGTTGATTTCAGAAAATCCAGCCGGCTTCCAACCCCGTTAGATGCTCAATCCGCCGCTTCACTCAAACACAATTTAAATCTCCACTCAGCCATCACTCCCCGACAATCGGATGGATATTGAAGGGAGCTTTAAAACACTGCTAAAGCACTTAATCAGCTTAAAGTGGATCATTATTCTTGTATTTCATTAAGCTATTAAGGGATAATGAAAGATTTCCTGGCGCCAGGCAGCAGACTACAAACATATACAGTTCGCCAAACTGCTACAGGGGAGATGAAGGGAAACTATATGCTGCCTGTCATATGGATTGTATAATCTGAGCAGAATGTTATGGTTAGAATGTTATGGTTAGACTCTCAGATTTAGCAGTGCAGACAGTGATGAGCGTAGGAGTGAGATTCCCAGGTCATATTTCCTGTTAGTACACCGTTCAGACATCATTAGGGATTATTTTCAAATATTTGACACTGGCTGACATGATCCATCCATTTATAATCTGTTTTGGAGGGCAAAGTGTGCGTGCGTGTGTGTGCGCTCGCGCATGTACGTACTATACATACTGATGTGGTTTAGAATAGGTGAAACAAGGAAGCGGTGTACTGCAGTGATGGCTTATTAATGCCTGAGTGTTAGTGTCATGTCATGGGGTGGTGCATATGTCCAAAGCATCTGGTGTCTGGCGAGCAGCACACTGTTGAAAGGTCAAGCCCCCCCCATGGCCCTGAGGCTGGATCTGCAGACCAAAGGTCCCTGGCAGGGAAGCTACTGGGATCTGATTACTAGGCTGCAGCCTCTGTTTTCTAGCCTTTATTTTCAAGCTATTAGAGAGATAGAGTTTGATGACAACACGATTATTTAGTCATGCATCATGGATATGCAAAGTTAATTAGTTAGAAAACACTTTTTCCTTATTGTTATTCTTTTACTATCTTCTTGTGCTTAATGTTCATAAGTAATATGTAATGTTGTCAATGCTAGATACACGGTATAAGATCCAGTATTGTTATTATTTTCTTAACTCCATAGCAATCGCTGTTTATCCCTCCTGTACTTGAGAATGTTCAAATTGAAGAAGGACCATGCAGTAAAGTATTCCCGTTCCCTAATGGAGTATTTCAAGGTAACTAACGCTAACTTCTAATTCTAACATCTAGGAGTAGAAGAAGGACAGTAGAACACGTAAAGCCAATTAAGATTTCTAAATGTAATATATATTTGTACTCATTAGTTCTGCATGTTGGTTATTAAAAGCCATACATTGTTTTCCAATTAGTGTGCAAATTAACTGTATCAATGATTTACATACATTGTTTGTGTTTAAGCCTGTTTTAATTAATTATCTTGCATATTATTCTAGAGGAGCTTTTTGAGTTGCATTAATAGATTTTCTAAGCTATGCAATATGTTTGTGTAGTAGAGCTGCAAAATATCACGCTCTCACAAAACTCTTCCATTCCAGAAAAGTTCCCAAGCACCTTCGCCATGGGGAGCCAATGGAAAGTGAGTAACATTTCACCTCAGTCATCTCATGTTGCATCACAATCCTTTCTTTATATGAGATATTTCCCAGAACAGAACAATGTATGTGCCTACTCCTGGCCAAGCAACAAGCTAATCCTCTCAGATGGTGACTGCTTTGTTCAGACAATGGCCACAACAGACAGAGCCTCTGTCACTGTGACTTCCAGCTTCGAGCACATCACACTGGTGGCATGAGATGAGCTCACTGCTTCACTGTTTTTCTGGACGCTCCATGGCAACTGAACCTAGCTGATCCACCCTGTACGTTTGGGTTTGGGTTCGTAGCTTACCATGGCGCTACCGTGGGGCTCGTCAGTGTGTCTGGGAGTTGGCGGTGAGCCATCCTCTGTGTGTGACTGTGAGCTCCTTTAGCCTGTCATTTCCAGGGCTGGGATCTAGCCCTCAGCCACAGCACTGACCGGCCCTGCTGTTCTGCTGTGAGATGAGCTGTCAGAAGCAATTAGCCTCAGATCCTACTGGCTCCTAGGACTCCTGCAGTCACCTCCAGTTCACCATGGTCACATTAGCCACAAACTGGCCTTCTTAATCCGCTTGGGTTAGCTCCGCTACCTGCTGCAACTGTAATCAACATTAGATTCCACTATGCTCTGGCCTCTTTTCCCACCATTTGTTTGTTCTGTCCTTGACAATCATGAATCTTTTTTTCCCCTTATTTTCTTTTTTTTTTCCTCAAGGGTTTATTTATTTGAGGAAAAGACTCAACCTGCTAGAGAGGGAGCCGAGAGAGGCAAGCTGTTGACAGGGAACATAATTTAACTTCACGGGGCGAGCGCCTTTCAATTTAGTGCTGAATTACAGGACCTGGAGCCTGATTGTTTGGGTTTGGCACTAAAAGACTGATAAATATGTCCTCTGATTGATGGCTGAAGCAGGCTGACAGAAAATCAAGCTGTGATTGTCAAGCTGAGAAAAGCCCCAGTTTGCCGCTCATACAGTTCAAATCAGCATTAGTGATTAAGCCTGACGAAGTGTGGTTAAGCCTGACGAAATAACATGTATTGGCTAAATGTAAACCTACCCAGTTCAAATCTCCCTGATCAGTCTCCCTGGGTCAGAAAGCTAAGAAGGGAAAAAAATATTTTTCTCTCATGTGATTCACTTTCTAATGAAGACATGGCACCAATGAATGTCTCGATGACGTGGGGGTGGAGGTCTTGTTTAGTTTATATTTATTTATCTTTTATATTTAATTTTATTTGTGTGTGTACAGTACAGTATTATCTCTGTGGCGGTGCCCTGAACTTTCCCCTCTAACCACCGACTCCTGTATTGTCTCTCTGCCTTCCCAGGAGCACAGGCACCCCGTCGCCCCTGTCTCTGAGTCCCTCCCCAGTTAGTTCGGTGAGCAGCAGTACGGGCCCTGGCCTTGTGGGCTCCTGTCCCTCCGGTGCCTCCAGCAACGTGGCCATCCCCCAGCGCATCCATCATATGGCCGCTAGCCACGTCAACATCACCAACAACATCCTCCGCAGCTACGAGCACTGGGACACGGCAGAGAAGCTCGCCACAGAGAGCCAAGGTACTAGAGACTGGACACAACACAGCTTCTTTGGATTGGGGCTGTAGTATTAGCAGCAATAGCAGATTGTGTATAGTAGGTAGCATAAATTGTACTGTTGTAATCGTAGCGGATGTATCCGTAATAGTTTCATACAGCGGTGACCTCACTTTTGATATGCTATCCTATATTCTTCTTAATTACATGCATTTCCATTCATGTTCAACCTTTTTTCATTGTACACAGTCATTAATAAATGACTAATTATTCTTCACTGTTAGAACCCAAGTCCAGTCCGATCCTTTCATCACCCTCCGGATGGTCTCTTCATTTACTAATGTATTCTGCATTATTTTGTGGGGAATAGATGGACCCTTTATATTTACTGTCATCAATGAGTGAATGTAGAGAGAGAGAGACCGCCAGAGTTGTTAAGGACCCCCCTCTCTGACTGTGTGCATGGAGGGTTTGATGTGTCGTGTCTCTGTCATTTCCCATCCGTTATCTGAGCCTAGCTGATTAAAGGGACATGTTACGTGGTTGTGTGAGGCGAGAGCTCTCTCTCTCGCAGCCTCAGAAGTACCCCATTAGAAGTTGATCTGACCCTCTCCTCCTCTCTGTCGACACTCATAACGGGCTCAATTAGAGTCTGTTGGATGGTGTCTTTGGTGGAAATGAGACAGGAATTGGCAGTTATGACACCATAAAGCCTAGGTGGGCCTTTCAGCAAAATACTGATCACCAGAGCTGTTACTTTTAGGATTGAGCCATTCCAGGACTCAGTCACTCACTGTTTATTAGGAGGAAAGAGAGGAATGGACAACAGACTGCATAAATGTGAGCCTTCGTTATGCTATTACACTTGTCAGTCTTTGTCTTACACACACACACACACGCGCACACACACACACACACACACACACACACACACACACACACACACACACACACACACACACACACACACACACACACACACACACACACACACACACACACACACACACACACACACACACACACACACACACACACACACACACACACACTCATTCACCCTGTTTCCCCTTCATTTCCTTCTACAGAGTTCTTTCAGGAGCTGGACTCGACGATGGAACCATTGAGCCAACACAGCAGCATGACAGAACTGGTGCGCTACATACGCCAAGGACTGCACTGGCTACGGATAGAGGCCCACATGTTATAGTGCTGCTGGAACTAGAACTGAACTGTCTGCCACTGTATGTCTGTCTGTCTGTCTCACACATCCATCACTACCTCTACCAGCCAGCAACCCCCAGCAACCCCCAGTCTCCAGCCATCTGACTCCAGCCCCAAGGGCCCCCACCACACTCTGCCAGCCAGAAAGCCCCACTGACTGTCAACTCTTAGTGGTCAGAGGTCATCATGATGAGGTCATCATCAGCTCTACTGCACAGTCTGTCTCTCTGTTCCCTCAATACAATGTTGACATTTCTGTTGGCTGTGGAAAGAAAATAGTGAAATCCAAACCCCAAAGTGAATGGAAGGACAGTCCCACCTAAGACCTGGGGATTGTCTCCAAAGAAGTATGGTGGTTGTTTTGGTTGTTTTCTGCCAGATCGAGCCATGTGATTTCCCTGCAGTTGTTTTGATCACCACTAAAGGTCCTCTCAGAACGCCTGGAGCGTTGTTCACAGTTCACACCTCCATTCCAACAGGCAGATTTCTCATGAAGTTATAAGTGGTATCAACTATTTTTATTGTTTTGTTTTTGTCAATGCCTTGATGAACTGGCCGACAGAAGCCAGTTGGAAAAGTCTCTCTTTACTACTATCTGATAGTGGTGTTTATTTATGATCCATCAAACCTCAGTCTCACGTCAGATAATAAATACAGCAACAGTTTGTCAATGTCTACCCATAAGTCCCAGTGGAACAACAAATAATTTGAAATAATTACATGACTTGTTGCTCATTGGAAATGAACAACAAATAATCAAATTCAATCTGCCACCTCAAGCAATTTCTCTAGTTGTGGGGGGATTTGCATAATAATTTAGTCAACTAAAGCAGATCTGATAACAACTGATCTGGATTGCGTCTTTTAGCCCTAGAGGTTGGTGGTATCTATGTGTTTTTTTGTTTTGTTGGGTTGATGTCATTTCTGTACCTACAGAAATAAGAGGCCTGATTTATTCCAAAGCAGCACTGATTTTCCATGGGTCTAAGGGAACGGGGAAGACAAAGTGATGCACCACATGAGACTGTGTTTAAATCCATATGAATTGTGTAATCACTGTTACAGCACCACCACAAACAGTGTACGCCACAATGGGTCCAGTAACGCTACAGAGGACCTTTACATTGTCTTTTCGATGTCTACAATAACTGCTGTGTTGTATATCGCAACTCTTTTGGTATTAAATGTTGGTTCAGTTGTGCATGTCCACAGAGAGGTGTAGAGTTTTAAAGCATTATCCATAGTAACACTTCTTACGTGTTATGTGCATAGTTGTACATTTGATCGTCCTAGATTTAAACTTGGCTTGATGGACATACTGTATGCCATCTATATGAGATACAGGCAGTTTTCCTAAGGAGGAAGTTTGATGGTTGGTTTGTTGTTTGTTTTTATTTGGATGTGATGTGAGAGAATGAACTGAAGCGAAGTGTGTGTGTTGCACTGTGCAGAGATGATTTGGGGATGGATTCTCTATTGCTGGGTGTCAATTCCAAATCGTTCTCTCTATAGCACAGTCCATACAGTGTGTTTCAGTAGACCATATCTCCATGGCTATGTGTGAAATATGATTTTCACTATGATAAAACAAAGTGCCTCCGTATCCGGTGAAAATTATTAAGAGTCTATATTGAAGAACAAGAATGAATCTAAATGATTTTTCCATACCATATTGGTATATTAGATTTTTTCATAAAACCACAATTTATTCATGTACTTTTTACTGGCAAGTATGATACCAAGTTTGGCTTTAAAATTGCAAATGTGTGACTTACATGTATCAAATTTTTTAACTCAGTTACTGTTTAGAGGATGCTGAACAGGATGTTCAAAACCGCTTAAACATGTAAATGCTTAATGTGACTTACTGTGATCACCTAGAATCAATAGATTAACACTCCAACCCATTTACAGCAATAGCTGGATGATAGCGCTAATTGTGTTTATTATCTTGTTACTTAGAACAAGAGCAGAATCAAGAGACAAATGCACTTAATTCACGTTCAGTGTTTCTGGCATTTAGAATGATGTTTGGAGTTTTTATCACTTGATTTTAGGCCAAATTAAAGTGTTTTGGAATGTCACAAGAAAAGACTGAACAAATTATTGATAAAACAAAAATCACTTGATGTTGATCCATTAACTGTCTTATTTAGATTTAATGTCATTCAGTGTTGTTTTATGGAACAGTGTTGTAGCCTACATGCTATTGTAACCTCACAAACAGTGCTCATTCAATTCCAAATCTATTTTAAAGCTGTAGGATGCCACACCATATGGTAATAGCAATATCTACACCAGTCTTAATGTAACTAAATTAATTGAGAAATATGAAAGCGAACCTAACAACTTAAACTTTCTTTGTACTGTATCTGAAGTGCATTTTTTCATTTAGCCTTTTGCAACAACTTGTGATAATAATCTCATAAATATCAGTCAATGTTGAGTTGGAGGAAAATGAAGCATGTGCATAATTTTTTATGCAAATGATCCCATTTTCTCCTCCAGTCCAAATTAGCCAACTGTCTTTGCCCCTATGAGGGAAGCAGTTTGTACACTTCCAGTGGCTTTTCCCAGCTGTTCCTATTCACGCTAGAGACAGGCCATTCTGTCAGGGAAATCTGTGGCCCTTTGGCAGCCAGTCAAAAGCACCAAGCAGCACTGGCTCTCTGTTCTCTCTGTCTTTCTCTCTCTCCCTCTCTCCCTCTCTCTCTCTCATCCATCATCTGATATAAACAACCAGCTCCATACTCAGCCCCAGTCTGGCACCGAAGAGGAGCAGCTAATGTTTTGCATTCATTCCACAATGAGGAAAGGCTGAATCAAATTGGCTTATGCCTACCAGGGAGAACAGAATCAGTTTTTGTTTTAAATATGCGGTTTTATGTCTAAAACAAGGAAATGGTGAAACGTTGAATGAGGTGCCATCTGGACTGGCAGTGTTTACAAGCCAATTTATGGTGTGACCTAGTCTTTTGTTTGGTAAAACCAGGTGATGATGATAACATATCAGGAAGGAATTACTCATTAAATGAGTCCCTAATTGGCTTGTTTTTATATTGCTGCTACTAATGTTGATATTTCCTAGATAGATTTATGAATACAGGGAGTTTCATTTTAAAATGAATACTTCTAGAGAATTTTATTGAAAATAGCATACAAATCTGTGACGCATTGCAGAGTTAACAAAAATATGTAAACTATACTAGCTAGAGTAGGTACAGTACGAAGTGCAGCTCACCTTCTGCGTCTTCTCAGTTTAAAGCCTGAACAGTATTTATTACAATCAGGCACTACTTAAAAGCAGAATCAATAAGAGTTATGCCCTCATGCAGTGTTAATGTTTTGCTAGGTTCACTGCAATTAACTCCAATGCAAACACATCAGGCTCATCTAAGGTAGAGACAAGGAAGGGATGTCAGCACAAGTGGGAGTCAAAACCAACCATTTCTGCTATCAAACTCATTGTTATTATTATTAGTATTATACCTAGAATAAATCTGACAGACTATCAACACAATATTATTGTGTTACAAATTGTTGTATATTTATCATGTTCTTCATCATAATTTCTTCTTTTTTTTAAAACCTGCTTTTTTTTCCTGGAGTAAGTGAGTACAACACTAAGCCTTATAGCTTGGCTGAAGTCTGTCATTTTGGTGTTTTTGTTATCTCTTGCTCAATTGTTCCACTACATTGAAAACAAGTATTGGAAACAATGATTTCCAATTAAAGGAAAATTCCACACAAAAACTATCTTTTGATATTTGTTTCAATAGTACATTGTTGTTATAGTCCCAAAAGGTTTTGCTTGTCAGCAATCACGTTTTTTAAAGATATATAACTTTAGAAATACAGTTTTACAGCCGGCGTAACGTGTTTTGCATCACATACTGCAAAACGCAGCATCATATAATGGAAAAGGTTTATGGGTGGAGTTTTCCTTTAACATTGTCCCAGCTGGAAGCATTCGGATCGCTCTGCAAATGAAGCCCTGTAAATAACACTTAGGGAACACAATGCACTGCACCATGTTAGTCAATTAACGACCGTATGACTCAATGTTGATTCATATTCAGTGAATATTGTGTCATATTTAATATGACTGATACAACTTGGACCGGGTTCTCATAACACATGAACATACCTATTAGCGGAATAATTTAGTGTAATTGGTTTGTAATATAAATGGCTTGTGTCTGTGACAGCAAACCATTGCCAGTCACTTGGTGTCACTAACAATAGTGCATGTTGACCTTCGGTCACCGGAAGTGGTGGTTATGCAAATTGAAGTCAACAGTTGGTATATGTAGCTTCATTCGACTATATGTCAAACCCTTCATTCAGCTTGTTGTTGTCTTAAAGCAGTAGCAGACATGCGTTAGGGAAAATGAAGAACAGTCATCCATAGATCCCTTTGCTGTTTATATCTGTACAGAATGATGAGGTGCTTTATGATTTATGTCCTCCGGTGTAAAGGATTGTACCATATGGAATATATATTACTTATTTTGACTGCCCAAAGCTGACAAAAATGCATTGGAAATCCATTGCCTTGATATGAGTGTATTGCTGACCAGTGACATCTTACCACCCACTAACCTATGATCTTTTGGTAGTCTGTCCTGTGTGACCTTGGCATTTCAGTCATTCCAATGTCACCTGGAGTGTCATTTCTCTGTATCCTCCTCCACTTTGTTTTGCAAAGAGACACAACAAGATTATATAAACTAATGTACAGTTTCAGTCAACAACAGAAAAAAGGCATTTACTTATCATGGCTGTGCTTCCTACTTGCTTAAATAGATGAACTACAATTTACAGCCATTTATTAACCAAATGGGATACACATTTGAAGAAAAATCATGTGCTTTTGATACAATTGTATTTCTGAAAGTATTATTGAAATTCTGTAACATTGTGATGTCGCAGATGGACAAATTTATTGTGAAAAGTAGAGCGATTTCCCAAAGATCAGTTCCCTATGTTCAAGCCTTAGAGATAAAACTGCTCAATTACTTTAAACAACATGTTTTTCAGATATGGAACAATTACTGTCAGTTCTGGAAACATTTCAGTCAGATCCATTTTAACTGTGAAATGCAGCATTGTTACATTAATATAAATCCTTCACAGTGTTCTAAAAGCAATGAATTTATAAAACAGTTAGCAATGTGGATGTCCATAAATTAGCCCAATGACATACTGTTCCTCAAGGCTCAAGCTTTACGTAATACTTAAATGCTACCTATTCCCTAAACGATGTACAATGTTGGTCAGACATCAGGGAAGAAAAGGGATACCATTCCAAGTAAATAGCCTTTTCTCTCACTGACGTTTTGTCGACAGTTTAAAGATGGACAATGTTGTATTTTCTCTCACTGACGTTTTGTCAACAGTTTAAAGATGGACAATGTTGTAAACAGAAAATTCAAAGACAGAAGTTGTCTTAGTTCAGGCATGCTGTAGTTTTTAGTTTGTTATTTTTTTGTACAGAGCAGGGTAACTGTTATGCTATGGATTTATTAACGTATAGTTGTAAGGATTCATTAAAAATGCGTTATGTATCAAAGAAACTTCCTGCCTGGTTAGCTTTGTATTTCAAATGTGTTGCACAAGTTCTGCCATTTTTTATTATTATTTTTGCCTATTGTATTTTATAATAAAATTGTTTTATGTAATGATCAAACATTTAAATGATAGTTATGTTGTTTTTAAATGTTTAATGTCTGAAAAAAATTGAATAAAAATGGTATGAACCGGTGAAATTGTTCCTCTCCTGTTTCCAATCACTTTTCTGGTAATACCATTATCAAGTATCTGATTAATTGAATTGGGGAATGCACATTACATCAGAGTTGCCCTGAGTAAAATCCTGATTCGTTGGCATCTCGTTCTAATGATTGCATCCCTTCGTTTGACCATTAGTCTCCTTAGACTTGTAATATTACAATAAAAATGTTATAACCAGCTAGCTATGTATTTAGGATTGACCATTTATTCCCCAAACTAATGTCAGTATCGTAAATTATATATTTTAACAGCAAACTTTATATAATCTGCTTTATAATCAAGGCCATCATTTTTGAGGGGAAACACACAGTCATCTGAGATGTGAGATAGTACAGCAACAGTCCTGTCACACCAGTCTACTGACTGCCATCACAACATTAACACAACATTATCTCTTTCTCTCCACAGTCAACGCCATCATCAGATTCCCACAACAGACACAAGGATTAGAGAAACGGGACAGGAATATGATTAGAGGAGAGGTGAACTTAACTCACACATTCACAGGGGGACATGACATTGTATCTGTATCTCCCTGTATGATAAATCCCCTGTAATCAGCAGCATTACACTGGTTCTCATCTGAATTAGCCTGTGGTGGGAGTTACTGGTCCTCTCATCACAGTGCATTCTTTATGGAACTAATGGCTTCGTATTTATTCATTGCAGGAACCATTTGCATGCTCCAGCACACCTTATTAATTTAAGAGGATCCTGATGCATTGGAAGGCAGTGGCTTCCAGTGTTTAAAAAGGCCAAATGGAAGTATTTTTGTGTGGGGACAGGAATCCCACCTGCTAAATAATTTCCCAAATGAGGAGTCAAAAGGGCTTCTATTTACTGACTCTAAGCATTTAATGTGTCTGTGGCACCGAGCCAGCCTGCTGACAAGTAAGATTTATTGATTTAATTGCTTATGATAACCATGCAATAAAATCATCTCAAAGATAAATTTCCATGCATTGCTCACCACAAGGTAATGTTTCAACTGCTACAGCTATATATCTGCAAGTTACTATTGCAAATTCACAAGTCAAAGCATCTCATTAATCTGGTGACTGACTTTTTTTCTCTGTGGGAAATTCAGGAGGAACTGGCTACATGTTAAATGACAGGTTGTATGTCTAAGTAGACTGCTTAATACAAATGCATGCCAAGCCAAATAAATAAGGGTCTGTTTTTCCAAAGAAAATGTATGGGCCATGCTACAGGCCAACAGTTGTTTTTTTCTCCCACACGTTGAAAAATGTACACTCAAAGTAATAAGTACTGTATATTGCTCTTCCTCTTCAAAATTACCTTTTGGGTAACCCGTTTCCAAACAGAATATGGGTTCTAGATACCTCCATGGAATCGTAAACACAGATTGTGTGTTGATTAAAAGCATTTAACAGATAACATTAAGGAAAATCCACTTCCACTCACTGACAAAATATTTTCTAAGTGGTCATTTAAAAATATTGCTTTCCTCAATCTCTTCATTTATTAAAATGCAGGGATGTGAGATTTCCTATTCACATTCATTTACAGCACAGCAGTGCTGACTTGAGTATGTTTAGCACTTAATTGAATGATTCTTGATTAAACTCCGTGCCTGGTGAGAACAGCACAGCACATCACATTGCACTGCTCTGTAATTGGCTTGCTTGTTAGATTCCACCTGCTTTAGATGCACAGACGGCTCCAATTCGTTTATTACATCTTGGTTTTCACATGCAGTTCATAGCCAGGCAATCAGTCTGATTGTTAAGGCATTCTCTATCCACGTGGCTTTGTCTTTGTCTAAAAGAGCTCGTTTGTACAGTATCTCTCCCGAAAGATCAAATTATATCAACAGTAGGCTTGCTTTGCCACTCATGTGGGAAGAGACTATGCCCATGTACGTAAATATGTGTATAAATCTAGGCGGTAAATCTCTCATCCCAACTCCACCATTCACCATAAAGCTCAAACTGTCATTCACCTGCTCAGTCATGTGAAATAAGTCATTAAAACATGATGTAATCTTGATAGATGTGAAAGCATGAATCAGTGAGCATTTATCTGTCAGATTATTCCTCTGCCTTTATGATGATCTCCTGCTGAAAGGTTTTTTTGATTAAACATTTCATTCACATTCTTTGGTTTTACATGCAGATCAGATGAAATAATCCTATTTTCTTCTTGCTTCTCCAAGACCTGGTAATGACAGTTTACCAAAATTATTCCTCCCCACTAGGCAAAAACTGGTTGAATAATTTCAACATCAAAAATCGATCTGATGACGTTGATGACGTCTGATCAACGTGGAAATCTGATTAGATTGATTTGATTTGAAAAAAAAATCATCAACTTAAGGGCATTTGTTGTTGATTTCACATTGAGTTCACGTTAGTTGACATCTCAACTAAATATAAATCAAAACTAGATGCTGAACTGACATCTGTGCCGAGTGGGTCATTCCTTACTCTGCCTTCATGGGATTACCAGGAGGTTTGGTAACAAAGACCTGTTATTCTGATAGACACAGACTTCATGAGGTTGGCTCCCTCTGACACTCAACACATGTGGCCTCTGGCCCAGCTTTATTTAACAGCCGGTCATGGTCCAGAGAAAATGTAATATTCAGTACTGGTTAGATAGAACGTTTTTGAAATCTCTCTCTCTCTCTATAGATATATAGTTAATTTTATTGTGCTGATGAAATGCCATCTAAGCAGTTGTGGACAGACTCATTTTGGGTTAAGGATTTCCTTCAGTGTATTGTATATTTAGTAGAGATATTCTCTGACATAAATTTCATAAACTACTACTATCCTCATCATAATGAAAAGCAGCAGCGAGCAATTTACAATTTGGAGAGCCCTGAAATTGGCCCTGTTGTTCACTTCTGGATTCCAATTATTTTCATTAAAAGGCCATTTGAGAAATAATTCCCCAATGATGGCGTTTGCCCAATCGGATTGTGAGTGTTCTCCTGGCTGACGTGTGGAGCAGCCCTGCTGAGGCACAGCTTGTCAGTGCATGTCAGCAGGAAATATTTCCATGTGGGCCAGTGACAGTGTGTCTGTCTGTCAGGAGCAGCCTCAGTCATCATAGATCAATGCACACAGGCAGCCCCACTCTCGGATGTGGCAATAGCCTGGCTTTTATTACGCCTGGTACTTGACAAAGAACAGCTTTCTCCCCCCCCAAGAAATCACAGCCGCCTTATTTGAAAATATCTGTTGGGCTACCCAAGGTTGTAATAAGAATGTATTTTCTCTTTCCCCTGGCAGATTGGAGGGAAGCTGATGATGTACGAGCCATCAGCCGTTATTTATTTGCCAAACTGTTCCAGATGTGGAGCCATCATTTATCTGCTGACAAATCAAACCTGCCGCCTGCCCTCTAATGTGACTCTGTGCACCAGCAGACCTCACTGATCCAGTCTACACCCCCATGCAGTAGACAGACTCCTTGATCCACTCTAGTCTACTCCCCCACCCGACTACAGATCTGAAGTCTTTAGGCAGTTTGAAACATTATGTTTCACTATCTTAATTTCAATATGTTTTATTTCTCTTGTCGTGGTTGTATATAGAGAGTTGGTGGTTTTGTTTAGTGGTCTACAACATGTTGTACGCATACGCGTACTTCATTTTGGTACTGCAGTACTATGCACTTTCATTGATATGATTAAAGGAAGCAGATACTGTTTCTCTCCAGACAGGTGACATCAGGTGATGTTCAAGTGAGATGTCCAGTGTGCTGATCAGTTAATTCATTGATTGATTAATTGACACTTTTGTTATGAGACACGGGAAGCACAGTGAACCCCGTGGACCAGACCCATCATCCGTGCTCTAACCATAGTTTCATGTCCACACCCCGGCTCAACCTTAACTCTAGCCATAACCCTAGTTTCAACTAAGTGGAGCAGCCAAAGGCTCTCTCTCTCTCCCCCTTTCTCTCTCTGGCAGGCTAAAGGACCCTCAGAGCTGATTAGAGGGGCTCTTTTTCAAGACACCTCTCTCTGTCTGTTTCCTGCTCTCGATGGCTGGGAGCCATACAGATTATTTAAAAAAATGTAAAACACTTTTCTTTTTAGCATACATTTGAAATATTTAAAATTGGCCAAATAATGTATAACATTTCATTTATTTAACACATTTTCAATACATTCCAATATATATTACGGAATGTATTTAAAATGTATATACAGTATATAAATGTATATTACAAAAATCTAAGCGACACTTTCTGAACTCCTCAGCAAAATTGATTTGCTTTTCAGTAAACTCCCCGAACACCAGAAAGTCACAAAGGGACGAGTGACAAAGTTAGAAAAGACCATGCTGACCACCAGGCTGCCATCCTGGATGTTGGCGAGGACATGGAACAAAAATACAAGAAGTTGGAAGACTCCATCTCTAAACTTGAGGAGAAATTTGATTCACACAAAAATTTCCAGAGGCACTCGAATTTGAGACTTCAGGGTTTCGTGGAGGCCGTGGAGGTAAGAGACGTCATCTCCTTTGTACAGGAATGGATTCCCAATATTCTGGATCTACCCACTTCGGCGCACCTATGGAGGCGGCTACCTGGCCAGGTTACACCCAGGGCATTTGTTATAAAATGTATACGATACCAGGACACTGCTCACATCCTCTCTGCAGCCCGAGCAAAGGGAGAGCTCAAGTATGGAGATGCCAGGATCATGATCTTGCAGGTGTTGTGCCGAAAATCTCCCCCCCTTCTAATTTTCTTAATTTTTGTGGCTAGAGTCAAATAATTTCTGTGGCACACATCAGAGTCAAATACAGTCTATAGAACAAACTTCACTTCAGGATAGGCAACCTAAATGAATAATGAATGTCTGTGTGTTATATTAAACATAGAGGAGGGCGTAAAATGTTGGCAAGCAATAAACATTTCAGAACAACTATGGCTGAATTATTATCCTTACACTTTCAAAAATACTTGTCGAATAAGATGTGGAAGAGATTTTGGCAAAGAGATTTATTTATAGACTAATAGAAAATCAGTAGCGGATTTAGGCACGGGCCACATGGGCAGCCACTCTGGGTGCCATCTTGGGCGCCGGCGCTGAAGGGGGGGGTTCGCCCATGGCGCCATACAAGCTAGAACCACCACATACACTTGAAACAAATAGCTAAACCGAAAACTGCAGACAAAAATAATGACAATGGAGTGAAGAGCAGAAATATCAACCGACAAGCAAGTCGCAGCAATGAAGAACGCGAAAGGGGGGATTCTGGCAGGGGGATATTTTCGGCACAACACCTGAATCATGACCTTTCCAGAACTTTCTCCCCACTGAAGAGACGTCTACGTCAGGCTGGTTTGGCATACGGCCTGCGCTACTCGGTGACTTTGTGGATCGGAACCTAGCATGGTGAGCGCACATATGACTCTGTGAAGATGGCTGAAACATACATGATGAAATAACTCTCTGACTTGTTCTCGTCTACTACATCATGAGGAATTGTTTTTTGAACTTGGATACAGTGAACTGTTAGAACATGAGTATACAACGAAATGACTCACATGATGGCTGGCTGTCTAGATGGCTAGCGTGGTAATGACTGGTGAGGTAAAGTTGGATCATAGCTAATGTTGGCTGCGCTATTTAGTCAGCTAGCTAAGTTTACAAGGGTGTGACTATCTACAACCACACTATGCCAGGTAGTTACATTTTTGCTGTCCAGGTCCAGTCGGGTTTGGTTAAATAGTCATGTGACTTTTGACTGGGTTTCAAGCCTAACAATGTTGTGGCCACTGCCTGTTCACCCCGCTTACTTAGGGACCATTACGTTTGCTGGCTTGTTTATTGTTAGAGATGTATACTAGCGTAAGTGATACAGAGGCATTATTATTATTTTATTTTTTTAATAGCTCCTTGGTCATATGGCCTACTGGCTTCAAACAAGATTCAGAATGTCCACTGACTACCCCTTTATATTGCACACCCTTTAGTTTGTCCATTTTCATCTCACATGATTTTAGATGAATTTTTCAAACTTTCACATTCATTTACATTACATTACATTTAAGTCATTTAGCAGACGCTCTTATCCAGAGCGACTTACAAATTGGTGCATTCACCTTATGACATCCAGTGGAACAGTCACTTTACAATAGTGCATCTAAATCTTAAAGGGGGGGGGTGAGAAGGATTACTTATCCTATCCTAGGTATTCCTTAAAGAGGTGGGGTTTCAGGTGTCTCCGGAAGGTGGTGATTGACTCCGCTGTCCTGGCGTCGTGAGGGGGTTTGTTCCACCATTGGGGGTCAGAGCAGCGAACAGTTTTGACTGGGCTGAGCGGGAACTGTACTTCCTCAGTGGTAGGGAGGCGAGCAGGCCAGAGGTGGATGAACGCAGTGCCCTTGTTTGGGTGTAGGGCCTGATCAGAGCCTGGAGGTACTGAGGTGCCGTTCCCCTCACAGCTCCGTAGGCAAGCACCATGGTCTTGTAGCGGATGCGAGCTTCAACTGGAAGCAAGTGGAGAGAGCGGAGGAGGTGGGTGACGTGAGAGAACTTGGGAAGGTTGAACACCAGACGGGCTGCGGCGTTCTGGATGAGTTGTAGGGGTTTAATGGCACAGGCAGGGACCCCAGCCAACAGCGAGTTGCAGTAATCCAGACGGGAGATGACAAGTGCCTGGATTAGGACCTGCGCCGTTTCCTGTGTGAGGCAGGGTCGTACTCTGCGGATGTTGTAGAGCATGAACCTACAGGAATGGGCCACCGCCTTGATGTTAGTTGAGAACGACAGGGTGTTGTCCAGGATCACGCCAAGGTTCTTAGCGCTCTGGGAGGAGGACACAATGGAGTTGTCAACCGTGATGGCGAGATCATGGAACGGGCAGTCCTTCCCGGGAGGAAGAGCAGCTCCGTCTTGCCGAGGTTCAGCTTGAGGTGGTGATCCGTCATCCACACTGATATGTCTGCCAGACATGCAGAGATGCGATTCGCCACCTGGTCATCAGAAGGGGGAAAGGAGAAGATTAATTGTGTGTCGTCTGCATAGCAATGATAGGAGAGACCATGTGAGGTTATGACAGAGCCAAGTGACTTGGTGTATAGCGAGAATAGGAGAGGGCCTAGAACAGAGCCCTGGGGGACACCAGTGGTGAGAGCGCGTGGTGAGGAGACAGATTCTCGCCACGCCACCTGGTAGGAGCGACCTGTCAGGTAGGACGCAATCCAGCGTGGGCCGCGCCGGAGATGCCCAACTCGGAGAGGGTGGAGAGGAGGATCTGATGGTTCACAGTATCGAAGGCAGCCGATAGGTCTAGAAGGATGAGAGCAGAGGAGAGAGAGTTAGCTTTAGCGGTGCGGAGCGCCTCCGTGATACAGAGAAGAGCAGTCTCAGTTGAATGACTAGTCTTGAAACCTGACTGATTTGGATCAAGAAACATTCCAATTGCTCCTTGGTCATGTGTCCTACCGGCTTTAAACAAGGTTCAGAATGTTCACTCAGTGGGCATACATATTGCACACCCTTTAGTTTGTCCATTTTCATCTCAGACAATTTTACATAAATGTTCTGTTTTTCAAAGTTTCTAATTTCAATAGCTCCTTGGTCATGTGACCTACTGACCTCAAACAAGGTTCAGAATGTCCACTGACTACCCTTCTATATTGCACACACTTTAGTTTGTCCATTTTAATCTCACAAGTTTTTACATGAAATGTTTAAACTTTATAATTTCAATAGCTTCTTGGTAATGTGACCTACTGACTTCAAACGAGGTTCATAGTGTACAACCACTGGACCTGCACATTGCACACCCTTAGTTTGCCCATTTTCATCTCACATGATTTCTATGAATTTTTCGAACTTTCAAATTTCAATAGCCCCTTCGCCATGTGACCTATTGACTTCAAATAAGGTTTGAAATGTCCACTGACTACCCTTGCATATTTTCATTCCAAACTATTTTACTCTTCCTCCTCTCACCATTGGAAGTTCGTTGTGCGGCCCATCTCGCGGTCTTTCAAGGGGCTGCGTGCGGGGGTTCGTCGGAGTGGTGTCCGTCGGCGGGCCGAAGGCGGACCTGTGGGAGTTTGGGTCCGGCTGTTGGTGGCGGCCCCTTCTTGCGGATCTCCCCAGCTACGGAATTCACCAGCCCCACACATTGTAGGTGGTGAGGTCTCCTCTATACTCACTCGACTTGAGGCGGGGAATAAACCCATTGGCACCACTGTGATAGGGCATTGCATGGATCTGGCTCATGCTCTACGAAGTTGGGAGAAATATCTCCAGCTTGTCTGGGGAGGGAGGCCTACATCTGATGTGGGTAGTACCATCCACGCCCATTGATTTGCTGCGGAACCATAAAATGGACGGAAGAAGCCTAGGTTCCCACTAGGCATGGATCACAGAACGTCAACTTGTTGAAATTCAAAGGAGCATACCCACCTGTCACGGTCTCACTCAAATCACCTGTGGGGTGAATTCAAAGTGAGGAATATCGATGAAGCGCTGGTAAAGGTGGTTCCTATGGCTCTGTCCCGAAGGGCTGACTGGGCAAGCAAATTATTGAAAGGAGATGTTTATTTTCTGTTGCTTCTTCAGACACCCGGTCGATGGTGCCGCTAGATACTGCGATGGGTATTTGGTTCTCAAGCCTGTGTATTGCGGTGGCACTTGATGTCGATTGGGTGTAAAAACCCAGTTAAAGTCCGCTGAAGGTAAGTAGCGGCAACTGATGTCCAGTTTGTTAGACATAAAAGCCTCTGATGATACCACTGGGCGTGACTCGAATAAATGTCAATTTGATGATATCTGACCGTAGCATGCTACCCTTCGCGGTCGCAGTCAAACAACTTTTGGGATGGCCGTGACCCCATCATGTCAAAGTGAGGAAATTTGATGAAGTGAGGTAAAAGGCGGGACATAATTAAGAGTCTCTTGAGGTAGCCAAATTCCTCATCTAATTAGTGACATACATGAATGGATGAATGAATGAAATTCCAACTGTCCGTACATACTATATAGTGAAACCACAGCCAAGGGAACAGGCTTGACGGAATCAGTTGGGAAAGAAGACCCTGTTGAGCTTGACTATAGACTGGCACTGTGAAGAGACATGAGAGGTGTAGAATAAGTGGGAGGCCTCGGCCACCGGTGAAATACCACTAGTCTTAACGTTTTTTCACTGAGGCGGGGAGGCGAGCCCCAAGTAATTTTCAGTATGAATACAGACTGTGAAAGCGGGGCCTCACGTTCCTTCTGAATTTTTGGCTTTTAAGCAGGAGGTGTCAGAAGAGTTACCACAGTGATAACTGGTTTGTGGCAGCCAAGCATTCATAGCGATGTCGCTTTTTGATCCTTCGATGTCGGCTCTTCCTAGCATTGTGAAGCTGAATTCACCAAGAATAAATGTTTTGTTTTCGAAATGATAGTTTCCGGATTCGACCATATTAATGACCCTAGGCTCGTATTTCTGTGTGTTATTATGTTATAATTAAGTCTATGATTTGATAGAGCCGTCTGACTAGGCACCAGCAGGCTCGTAAGCATTCATTCAAACAGCACTTTCATGTGTTTTGCCAGCAGCTCTTTGCAAAGCTTCAAGCATTGCGCTGTTTATGACTTCAAGCCTATCAACTCCCGAGATTAGGCTGGTGTAACCGATGTGAAATGGCTAGCTAGTTAGGGAGGTGTGTGCTAATAGTTAGCCAGTCTCCAGACCTGAACCCAATAGAAAATCTTTGGAGGGAGCTGAAAGTCCGTATTTCCCAACGACAGCCCCGAAACCTGAAGGATCTGGAGATGGTCTGTATGGAGGAGTGGGCCAAAATCCCTGCTGTAGTGTGTGCAAACCTGGTCAAGAACTACAGGAAATGTATGATCTCTGTAATTGCACACAAAGGTTTCTGTTCCAAATATTAAGTTCTGCTTTTCTGATGTATCAAATACTTATGTCATGCAATAAAATGCAAATTAATTACTTTAAAATGATACAATGTGATTTTCTGGATTTTTGTTTTAGATTCCGTCTCTCACAGTTGAAGTGTACCTTTTTTTTATTGATGTATTATATTAAGTTAAAATAAGTGCTCATTCAGTATCGTTGTAATTGTCATTATTACAAATAAATAAATCAAAATCGTCCGATTAACCGGCATAGATTTTTTTTGGTCCTCCAATAATCGGTTTTGGTATTGGCATTGAAAAAGCATAATCAGTCGACCTCTAGTTTAGACTGTCGTGAAACAGGTTACCCTACTGATGATGTGCTGTTGCAATAGTAATCCTGCTCAGTACGAGAGGAACCCTAGGTTCAGACATTTGGTCTATTTGCTTGGCTGAGGAGCCAATGGTGCGAAGCTAACATCTGTTGGATGGTGACTGAACGCCTCTGTGCCCCCTAAACATAACAATACCGTAGCGCCGCTCATCTTCGGTTGGCCCGGAATAGCCTGGCTCTTTTGGCAGGTGAGTAGAGCCGTTCGTGACAGAGGTTGGGGTTCGGCCGGATGAGTTGCTGCCCCTCTCCTGTTGTGCACCACATGTTTGTTGGGAAATTGGTGCTAAATCACTCGTAGATGACCTGATTCTGGGTCAGGGTTTCGTACGTAGCAGAGCAGCTCACTAGCTGTAATCTATTGAAAGTCAGCCCTCGATCGAAGAGTTTGTCGGTGGAGGGAATTCGTCTTCCTCCACCATCCTCCTTCTTTACATACGGGTTACCAGGTGCATGGAGAATGGCCAGGGGCCAGAAGCCAGACACAGAGTGTGAGAGAGCCCAGGTAGGCGGGTAGAAGGCATAAGACATTTGACTGGATAGGTAGGTGGCTAGGTGGTGGTAGCTCATCTGCCTGGGCCCGGCCTCTGGTGGGACTGTGAGTCAGGTTGGGCCTCGCTGTGGAAGTCAAAAGGTCACCAGGTGCACGAAGACGCCTCCCCCAAGGTGGGGGGCACTCAGAGTCCGAGCAGTGGCGGCCGGACTCAGGGGCTGGGTGCAGCACTCAGGCTGTGGAGTTTGGGTTGGGGATTTAGTCTGCGAGCAGATAAAGGCAGGTGGGTCACGAGGCAGGCGGGCAGGGAGTGTAGGCCTTGTTAAAAAATGTTGTGCAAAAACATGTGAGATGAAAATGGACAAACTAAAGGGTGTGCAATGTGTAGGCCCACTGATTGAATATTGTGAATCTTGTTTAAGTCCAGTAGGTCACACGACCAAATATCTATTGAAATTAGAATGTTTATGACATTCATGTAAAATTGTGTGAGATGAAAATGGACAAACTAAAGGTTGTGCAATCCGTAGGCCCACTGAGTGTCACATGACCAAGGAGATAATGAAATTCAAATGTAAGAAAAGTTTGCACTTTGTTTACGCTCCCTAACTAATTCATATAGGAATAGAAAATGCTGCTCACATTCCCACATGTTTATTAGCTTTGCAAAGCAAATTAATGTCCAAATCGTGAAAATAAGACCTGTGCAATGTTGTGCACAATTTTTCCAACATCATGACACTTATTTGGAGTCTGTGGCTCAAGTGGTGTGAAAGCTCGAATATGCTCCAACCTGAAACTATCTTTACCTCGGTCTAATTGCCAGTTAGCTGAAAGCTTTACAGTTGTGTATGTGCAGACATGTGTCTATAGAATATTTTGGGGGGAGGGTGAACTCAAGAGGATGGTGATTGTTTAACTCACTAGGGTATGTGGGACGCTAGCGTCCCACCTGGCCAACATCCAGTGAAATTGCAGAGAGCCAAATTCAAATACAGAAATACTAATAAAAAAAATTCTGAAAACATACAAGTATTTTACATAGGTTTAAAGACTAACTTCTTGTGAATCCAACCACGGTGTCAGATTTCAAAAAGGCTTTATGGTGAAAACATACCTTACGATTATTTGAGAACATCGCCCAGCAGACAAATCATTACAAACAGTAACCAGCCAAGTAGAAGAGTTACACAAGTCAGAAATAGAGATAAAATGAATCACTTACCTTTGATGATCTTCATATGGATGCACTCAGAAGACATTAATTTACTAAATAAATGTTTGTTTTGCTCGATAAAGTCTCTTTATATCCAAAAACCTCAATTTTGTTCGCACGTTTTCTACAGTAATCCACAGGGTCAAACTTAGTCACAACAGGCAGACAAAAAAATCCAAATTGGATCCATAAAGTTAATAGAAACAGGTCAAACGATGTTTATATTCAATACTCAGGTTGTTTTTAGCCTAAATGATCTATAATATTTCAACCGGAGAATAACGTCACTCTCTCGGTCGTACGCATGAAAAAGCTCTGTGACACTGCAGGATCCACTCATTCAGACTGCTCTTACTCCCTCATTTTTCAGAATACAAGCCCGAAACAATTTCTAAAGACTGTTGACATCTAGTGGAAGGCATAGGAACTGAAATCTGAGTCTTAAGTCAATGGATACTGTAATGGCATTGAATAGAAAACTACAAACAAAACAAATCCTACTTCCTGGATGGATTTTTCTCAGTTTTTCGCCTGCCAAATCAGTTCTGTTATACTCACAGACAATATTTTAACCGTTTTGGAAACTTTAGAGTATTTTCTATCCATATCTACCAAATATATGCATATTCTATCTTCTGGGCCTGTGTAGCAGGCAGTTTAATTTTGGCATGCTTTTCATCCAAAAGTTACAACCTCTCTAGGGTACGTGGGACGCTACCGTCCCACCTGACCAACATCCAGTAAAAGTGCAGGGCGCCAAATTCAAACAACAGAAATCTCATAATTAAAATTCCTCCAGCCACAGAGCCTGATTACAAAAAGGCTTTATGGCAAAAGCACACCATGAGATTATGTTAGGTCAGCGCCTAGCCACAGAAAACCATACAGCCATTTTCCAAAGAAGGAGAGGTGTCACAAAAGACAGAAATAGCATTAAAATGAATCACTAACCTTTGATGATCTTCACCGGATGACACTCCTTGGACTCCATGTTAGACAATAAATGTGTGTTTTGTTCAATAAAGTTCATCTTTATGTCCAAAAACCTAATTTGAAATTGGCACATTATGTTCAGAAATGCATTGTCTCAAACAAACATCCGGTGAAAGTGCAGAGAGCCACATCAAATTACAGAAATACTCATCATAAACATTGATCTAAGATACGAGTGTTATAAATACGATTAAAGATAAACTTCTCCTTAATGCAACCGCTGTGTCAGATTTCAAAAAGGATTTACGGCAAAAGCACACCATGCGATTTTGTTAGGTCAGCACCAAGCCACAGAAAACCATACAGCCATTTTCCAACCAAGGAGAGGTGTCACAAAAGTCAGAAATAGCATTAAAATTAATCACTTACCTTTGACGATCTTCATCTGATGGCACTCCCAGGTCTCCATGTTAGACAATAAATGTTTGTTTTGTTCGATAAAGTTCATCTTTATGTCCAAATACCTTCTTTTTGTTCGCTCATTTAGTCCAGTAATCCAAATGCTCAAAAGGCAGCACTACAATTTGTAGAAACATGTCAAATGATGTATAGAATCAATCTTTAGGATGTTTTTATCATAAATCTTCAACAATATTCCAACCGGACAATTCCTTTGTCATTAGAAATGAAAGGGAACGGAATTCGCACTCACGGCTGCGCGATCAGCCAGACCCCTGGTTGAAGCAGCTCTTATTCGCTCCCCTTTCACAATAGAAGCCTGAAGCAATGTTCTAAAGACTGTTGACATCTAGTGGAAGCTTTAGGAAGTGCAATCTGACCCCTTTTACACTGTATATTGGATAGGCAATCACTTGAAAAACTACAAACTTCAGATTTCCCACTTCCTGGTTGGATTTGTCTCAGGTTTTCACCCGCCATATGAGTTCTGTTATACTCACAGACATCATTCAAATAGTTTTAGAAACTTCAGAGTGTTTTACATCCAAATCTACAAATATAGTAAATCTACTAATATGCATATCCTAGCCTCTGGGCCTGAGTAGCAGGCAGTTTACTCTGGACACGCTTTTCATCCGGACGTGAAAATACTGCCCCAAAGACGTTTTAACTACTTGTCCCTATTTTATATCTGAGGGATGATGAATATCATCTGGTAAATATTTTCATTTATTCAGCATAGCTTGATGTCTTTTTTCCTGTGCTGCTTGGGTTTGTTTGTGGTCATCACTTTTGTCACTGAGCGGCACAGGTTTCAGAGAGCCTTAGGGAATGCCGATTTGTTGACATTTGGGTGTGCGGGTAGGCTCTGTTGGTGACGATGAACGCATTATCATTTTTGTTGTTGTTGTTGTTGAGACATGCTTAGGTGGAGCTAAATAGTCTGGTCATTATTGGTGCCCAATGTTTGTCACTTTGATTCAAATTGTATTTTGTTACTCGACTAACAATATTTTCGGGCGATGCTATGCATAGCTTGTACATCTAGTTTATTAAAGACTAGCGTCGAATGGTATGGGTTCTTTAACCCCCTCAGTTGGGGAGGGGGTTGGGTGGGTTTGTGGTAGGGTCAGGGTATTAGCTCCTGAGATGTTTACTATTTTACACTTTCATAATTTCATTTTGTACAAGTTGTATACACTCAACGCAATTGTTTCTTTAAAGATGTCGGCACCTAATAAATATACATTTATTACACTTAACATTAGTGGTACTAAATGCCCAGTCAAGCAAAAAACGCATTCTAAATTATTTAAAGCAGCATAAGGTTGATATAGCCCTTCTTCAGGAGACACACCTGACTGACTCTGAGCAGGATAAACTGAAGAGAGAGTGGGTGGGTCAAGTGTACCATTCATCTTTCACCTCTCAGGCAAGAGGGGTGGCCATACTCACTAATAAGCATTGCCCCTTTCAGCTACAATCTCAGATTAAAGAGAAAGGGGGTAGGTTTGAAATAAGTATAAATAAGGTTTCAATAACACTGAGCCCATCAACGTTGTGAATGTATATGGGCCTAACCATGATGAGCCTACATTTTACCAAGACATCTTTTTGAAGGTAACGTGCCCATCATCAGAGACAATAATGGCAGGGGATTTTAACTTCGTACTAGACCCTTCCAGTGATAGATCTTCCTCTAATAGTATCAACCTCACACGGGCAGCTAAAATGTTAAAAGCAGAAATTAAAGATTTTGGACTGGTAGACGTATGGAGATTTCACAACCAAAAGGTTAAAGAATATTCATTTTACTCCCTGTCCATAAATTACTCTAGAATCAACATATTTCTTATTACTGCAGGCAAGGGAATTTTAACTACTGGGTGTAAGTATTCACCAAGATGTACAGTATATCAGATCATTCTGCCCTGCTGGCTTCATTACCAGTCAGTAAAACACAACCATCCTCAAGAAGTTTTGGCACATACTAATTAATCCCATTTTTGTAACATTTCTGAACACTCATATCAACATATTTCTTAGCACCAATAACAAATCTGTGTCACATAGGATGACGCTGGAGAGACGAAGCAGGTACAGGGAGTCAAACATTTAATAAAGAAAGGACATGGAACGAGACAGGAACAGCGTCAGCATACTAGTAATACAAACAAAAAACAATTAATGCAGAAGCGGGGAACAGAGCTGGGGAACTGACAAATATAGGGGAGGTAATAACAGGTGAGGAGTGAGTCCAATATCACTGATCCGCGTGACGAGTGAAGGCAGGTATGTGTTATTGATGGCAGGAGTGCGTGACGCAGGGCAGCCTGGCGCCCTCAATTGCCAGAGGAGGGAGGAACGGGAGCAGACATGACAGTACCCCCCCTCTAGGGGCACCACTCGCCGTCCCACCTGGGCGAACCGGCCGAGACATGGGCGCTGGGCAAGCCGGTTGGGGCGTGAAACCCCACCGTACCGGCAGGAGCGTGAGAGCCTGGCGAGCCGGCTGAGGCATGGAAGCCCAATGATCCGGCTGAGGCAAGACACCTGGCGATCCCTCCGGTGGAGTATGACGTGGGATGGGAAGCCGCCGAGCCAACCGAGGCAAGGAAACCTCTCGAGCCAGCCAGGGAGTGAAACCCAGACAGGCTGGCTTAGGCACCCCCGGTTCCATCCACCCGACATCACCAAAACAAAAAACAGACAAAAAAACTCCTGGACCGGCTGGGCGGACAAGAACTGACGATCCGGCTGAGGCCCAACGTGGGATGGGCACCATCCGAGCCAACCGGGGCAAGGACACCTCTCGAGCCAGCTAGGGCATGGAAGCATGACTAGCTGGCTAGGCACAAGTCTTGTACAAGTCTGAAGGGGATTCCCCTGCCACAATGCATGAGTTTTTGAACTCCTGATAATATGAGAAGATTATTTAATATTATGCATTATGTAGAGAATGACCAACAACCTGTAGTGGTGGCATCATTAGATGCAGAAAAAGCTTTTGACCACATAGAATTCCACTGCCTGTTTGAAGATTTACAGAGGATGAATATTGGACTTCAGTGTGTAGGTTGATTAGATGAATGTACAAATGTCCGGTAGCTCAGATCCTGACTAATGGAAATGTTTCCTCACAGTTCTCCCTATCACGTGGCACAAGACAGGGTTGTCCCGCTAGTCCTCTCCTTTTATCTTTGGCTATAGATCCACTGGCAGAAGCTTTTAGATCTCATTCATTCATCCATGGTGTTCGTATAGGTGGGCGTGAACATCTGGTCTCGCTATATGCAGATGACGTTTTCCTTTACCTCACTAAACCAGAAATTTCACTCTGAACATTAGTTGACACCCTGAAAGAATATGGGACTTTTTCAGGATATAAAATAAACCTATCAAAGAGTATAATTATGCCTTTTAAAAGGGCAGCTATGCAGAACCCAAACTTAGACCAGCCATTGTCTTGGAGACCTCAGAAAATGACATCTTGGATTGCAAATTCCTGAAATTATTAAGACCTATCAACTGAATTATACTCATTCTCAAAAAGGTTGGGGAAGAACTGTATACATGGCAGGATTTACCAATTTCTCTTATTGGGCGGGTCAAATGTGTAAAGATTAATATTTTACAGAAATGATTGTACCTTTTTCAAGCTTTTCTTTAAAAAACAAGGAAATTTCACATTTTTTTTTGTCCATTAAAATAACATCAAATTTATCCGAAATACAGCGTAGACATGGTTAATGTTGCTAATGACTTTTGTTGCTGATCCAAGTTTATCATTTTTAAAGGCTACTTGATCATTAGATAACCCTTTTTAAATGATGTTAGCACAGCTGAAAACTGTTGTTTTGATTATAGAATAAATAAAACTGGCATTCTTTAGGCTATTTGAGTATCTGGAGCATCAGCATTTGTGAGTTCGATTACAGGCTCAAAATGGCCAGAAACAAAGACCTTTCTTCTGAAACTCATTAGTCTATTCTTGTTCTAAGAAATGAAGGCTATTCCGTGCAAGAAATTGTCAAGAAACTGAAGATCTCATACAAAACACTGTACTACTCCCTTCACAGAACAGTGCAAACTGGCTCTAACCAGAATAAAAAGAGGAGTGGGAGGCCCCGGTGCACAACTGAGCAAGAGGACAAGTACATTAGAGTGTCTAGTTTGAGAAACAGATGCCTCACAAGTCCCCAACTGGCAGCTTCATTAAATAGTACCTTCAAAACACCAGTCTCAATGTCAACAGTGAAGAGGTGACTCCGGGATGCCTTCTAGGCAGAGTTGCAAAGAAAAAGCCATATCTCAGACTGGCCAATAAAAATAAAATATGGGCAAAATAACACAGACACTGGACAGAGGAAAAGGGAATTATGTGTCATATTTTGCTGATTGTTCAATTGTACAAAATTACAAATATATTTTACAAAAAAGAGAGAAAAAAGAACACCTTCCCTTTCCATGACCAGGTGAATCCCGGTGAAAGCTATGATCCCTTTATTGATGTCACTTGTCAAATCTACTTCAATCAGTGTAGATGAAGGGAAAGACACAGATTAAATAAGTATGTTTAAGCATTGAGACAATTGAGCAATGGATTGTGTATTCTGATGTTGAATGGGCAAGACAAAATATTTAAGTTCCTTTGAATGGGGTATGGTAGTAGGTGCCTGGCGCACCGGTATATGTCAAGAACTCCAACGCTGCTGGGTTTTTCATGCTCAACAGTTTCCCGTGTGTATCAAGAATGGTCCACCACCCAAAGGACATGCAGCCAACTTGACACAACAATTGGAAGCATTGGAGTTAACATGGCCCAGCATCCCTGTGAAACGCTTTCGACACCTTGTAGAGTCCATGCCCAGGCAAATTGAAGCTGTTCTGAGGGCAAAAGGAAGAGGTGCAAGGGAAACTCTATATAAGGAAGGTGTTCCTAATGTCTGGTATACTTACTGTATATTCCAACATGCATATATTTGTAAGACAAATATGTGTACATGAAAATGTATTAAAAAAAATTAAAAATCCAAATAATATTGTAACAAGGCAGTAGTAAATCATGGATTGGTGCTGGGACTGGAAACGGGAACCGGGAACTGAGGATGGTGCAGGTGTCGGGTTGGGATCTGGGTTTGTAGAGGAGCAAGCAAACACACAAGGAAGCCCAAGAAGCAACAGTCAGTGATGGCACTCCACTGTGGCCTGCCTGCTCCTGGTAAAGGTCTGATGTTTGGTCCTTCCTCCGAGCCTTGTCTGGTGGTCTAATGCGGTAAACTGGATTGGTACTGGATTTGCTGAGGGGAGGAAGTACAACCTGAAGAGTGAGCGGACACACTTGGAAGTCCAGGACCTGTAGGTCGGTGATAGCCAATTTGTAAGTCGCTCTGGATAAGAGCGTCTGCTAAATGACTTAAATGTAAATGTAAATGTACTCCACTGTGGCCTGGGGCGTAGGTCTAAATCTTAGGTCCTTCTTCCATACCTCTTCTGGTATGGTGATGAATAGTTCCAGCTTCTGTGAGAGGGACAGATCTAGCAAGAGGATAGGCTATCATCAAGACTGCAGACAGTGTACACACTCAACATTTAATTAAATAACACAACATAACAAATAAACTGGCGTGACAATCCATCACGGGAGGCCAAAAAGCACTAATCAAAGCCATGCCCAAACAAGCCATGCCTCCAAGTCTTTTAATAGGCTGCTGCAACCACAATATATTTTTTGTCTAAATGCATTTTTATTGTACTTGACACATACTAAAAACCAAAAGCACTAACAGGCATTTCAATTTCTCAGTGTATTAACTCAATATCTGTCATGTGCTTATGACAATTAAACAAACAAACTTGACAAGAGCATTGCAACCAATGTCCAATAGGCATAACTTAACATGTTCTGTGTCAGTCCATGAAATTAGTGCTTTTTGCGTCCCTTTGATGTGTCAATATTGAATTTTAAAAGCCTATTATATGAAATGAATTGCCCTTTAATATAGACCACACAGAGAATTCAATAAATCAGATTTTTTTTATATGAATAAAGACTAAAGTGCCAAGATTCACCATTTTAACATGTCCCTCCGTGCAACCTTTGTGACTTCTTGGAAGATTTTTAACCCACCAACTACTGAAAAATACTCAAAGTTTAAAGTTCTCACCATTATTGTAAAGCCCTAGTTATTTTGTTGCTTCAAAGATATTTCTGAAGATTATCATTTTTTTCATGTGATTAGTGATTCATTTACATCTGTCCCTCATTTTAAGGTCAACCCTGTTACGTGAACTGAACTCTTATTTTAATATTGTGAATGCTAGAGTTTTCTTCCGGTGAATGAGAGGCAGACCAAAATGCAGAGTGGTTATTTTGATTCATGGTTCTTTAATAAAGAAACTACACATGAACAAACTAACAAAACAAGAACCGGGAAAACCTAAACAGCCTTATCTGGTGCAAAAAAAACACTGAGACAGGAACAATCACCCACGAAATACTCAAAGAATATGGCTGCCTAAATATGTTTCCCAATCAGAGACAACGATAAACACCTGCCTCTGATTGAGAACCACTTCAGGCAACCATAGACTTTTCTAGACAACCCCACTATACCACAATCCCTATACCTACAAAACCCCAAGACAAAACACACCACATAATTAACCCATGTCACACCCCGGCCTGACCAGAAAACACAAAATACTAAGACCAGGGCGTTACAGTGAAACTATTCATTCAACATCTAATAGCGAAATTATAGTCTAAAACCATTTTTTCCCCGCATTTTCTGTTGTTTTGTGGTGAGAGACTGAGCTGGTCGACCATAACACACAACCCTATTTCCTATAGATAGACAGGCTAGAAATGTTTTAACAACTGAAATTGCATTCAATTGCCACTCCCTGTTGCACACAACAAGCTTCCATTTCCCCTGTCACAAAGGGATTCATGGCTGATTTAATGTTTAAAACCATATTCACTGCAATGCCGTCTATTCCCTTCACACTCTGACACTATTACAGTTTATAGATGGCAATGATAAGATAAGGGCCATGACTCTCCCTCTCATCCCGTGCAGATGCTCTGGGGCAGGATTGTGGTCATTTCAGAGAGCTGCTACATCTGTGAACTTTGCTCATAATCCATTTGTGAGACATGACAGGAATGAAGGTGGGTGGAGAAAGGGCTGCTGACTGTCATAGCTTCAGCCGGTTGTAATCCCTGACCAAGGTCACAGGAAGGTAGAGAGGCACAAAGACCTACTCCATTTCCCCACCGGACAGGAGTCAGACACACAAAGACAACCACACTGACCCTCTGTGGTAACACAAGACTCCTGTAAAAACCCTAACACACTCTAAAGTGCCGTAAAGCAATTGGACAATGAAGTCTGTAGTGAGCTGCACTGTTGTAATCAGGAAATGTTATGGAAGCTCGACAATGAGCTCACACTGACTCGCTGACTTTCCTTTTGCTGGCCATTCAATCTTGTAAAATAGCATCTCTTTTAACCCAAAAGATTTGGAAGGGAAACATGAATGCACTGTAGAATACAAAACATACAAAGCCATGTCTGTGAAATACCTCCCTATGAACAGATGATGAACAAGATGTGTTGTAAGAGCAGCCGAGAGGAATGTCCAGTATAAGCCAAATAACAACAACACCACGTCTTTTTAGATTAGTTTTATACCCTGGAAATATTTGAAATGTATCCAATGAACCCAGTGGCCCTCAAAGACTACAAAACCAACCTCTAAGAAAAGCTCAATAGCATATGAACACACAGTAGCCAGGGCCTGCTGTAGACGTTATTCAGTCCAAACGGTCAGCCAGGCCTCAGAGTTCAATAGCTGTTTAACAGGCTGCCTTTCAAGTTGACATCGGCTGATCTATCATTGCGTTCCAGTGGTTTAAAGTACTCAAGTAAAAATACTTGAGTATCAAAATAATAATATCAAAATAAAGAGAGTCGCACACTCCATATATAAACCCCCAGTAATTTTTTGGATATTTATCAACGTATCGGCATCACTGTGTCTTCTTCAGGGTAATGTCATGAATACTTGAACCGGGTTATGTAGACAAACAGTGCAGTTAGTGCAACCAATGATAATACTAAGGGTGTGCCATAATGAGTTCATTAGAATTAGTGAAACAATAGTTTATGGCATATTAAATATATTAGGCTATTGTTATCATATAGAAACAATTTAATATTGTACATAATATTAGCATCAACATACATTATTGTTTCATTCAATTTCACATATTTAATTGTTTTGTATTTAATTTCATATTTATTACATGTAGTCTTTTCGATCAACCTTAATGCATAATAAGCATCATCAACAGGGTGAACATATTAGTTGTACGCTAATAAGCTGTAGAAAGAATACATACATGTATAAGACTGCCTGAGATGATACCCCTAACAGGGATTTTTTTTACCTGTATGTGGGTGTCTGAAGAAGGATGTCTTTATCGTGCTATTGCACTGCGCATGAGCCACATTTGTAGTTCCCATTTGGAATGGGTGTCTGATTAGGCTCAGGGGGGCATGTCAGATCTCCAATATTGCGACCACGCTTATAGACAACCAGTGTGAGTTCCTTGAAGAGGTGTGTGATGTTTTTTTGTCTGATTGCAGAATATGCCAGTGGTTTTTCAGGATTGATTTCATTTTCTCCAAACACTTGGTGTACCTAGTGCAAAAGACGGTTGCGTTGTTTTTCTTCTTTGGTTGAGTTTTTAGTAATTCCTCTCTTGGTTTTTGAGATATTTTATCATTGCAGCATCAAGAGTTTGGTCCTTGTAGCCTCTCATTTCGAATGTATCTGTCATTTTCTTAGCATTACTGTCAAAATGTCTGGTGGCCACAGATTCGTTTAACCCAGCATAACTGGCTATATGGCAGACCATTCTTGAGGGGAAGGGGATGAATACTATCCACACATAGCATGGTATTGCTGTCTGTGGGCTTTGTGTATAAGTCTGTGTGCAATGCATCGTTCTCTTTGATTATCCATGAGTTCAGGTAGTTTATTTTTCTCTCATCAGTCTGCATGGTGAATCTGAGGTATTCAGAGCTCTGTTTAGTAGAGTTTGGAATTCATTTAGTTCCTACCGACTTACTTCCCAGAGCACAAAGACATCATCTATGTATCTCTTCCATAGGAGGATTAGGATGTCTCTGTTTTGAAAAGGAGTGCTTCCTCAAATGTTGAATGCTTAGCAGAACAGGAAAAAAACACTTATCAAGAGAACATCCCTGGTCATCTCTACTGCCTCTGATCTGGCCGGACTCACTAAACACAAATGCTTAGTTTGTAAATAATGTCTGAGTGTTTGAGTGTGCCCCTGGCTATCTGTAAATACAAATAAAAAATGTCTGGTTTGCTTAATTTAAGCAATTTTAAATGATTTATACTTTTACTTTTGATGCTTAATTATATTTTAGCAATTACATTTACCTTTGAAACCTAAGTATATTTAAAACCAAATCGTTTTAGACTTTTACTCAAATAGAATATTACTGGGTGACTTTCACTTTTACTTGAGTAATTTTCTATTAAGGTATCTTTACTTTTCCTCAAGTATGACAATTGGGTACTTTTTCCACCACTGCTGCTTTCACTGGGCTGTCTGGTTTAGTCGTTTTGTGCTGTGCTGAGTGTCAGGGTGCAAGGTTCACCCTCCCAGCCTCCCCACATGATAAAATACATGTAATGCCTTCAAATGTATTTCAGAGATGTATAGACATAATCCCCCAATGAATGCCTTAACTCTTATGCTGATCTGCTAATTAATAACAAAGGAACGATCACACTGTGATTGAGAATGTCACCTGGCTTTGACACTTTAGCATATTTATACCTGGTGCGTCCTTTTTCCTGATCTTGTCCACTTTTTGATTGTGCTCACATTTTCAAAAATAAGTCTACACATGATACTAACCCTTTGATGCGTACCATCAAATATTTGTGATCATTGTTGGACTGGTCCCTGCAGCGTACCATCGCAAATATGTGATTGGAACAGTAACAACGTATGATGCAACAAATGTTGTATGAAAATAATTTAAAAAAAAATGTTTTACTAATGGGAAATAAAGATCTTCACAACTTTATTCCTCAATATCCCCTTTTATTGTGAAAGATAAATGTGAACTTCGTCATCCAAACATCACATGGAACACAGCCACATCCAAACTCGCTGACAAAGAAAAAAAAACACAAGTTAGCGACCTAATAGCTCGACCTGTTTTCAATGTACCACGTCTCTGGTGAGCACATATATTGGATCACTCCTTCCATGTCGCAGGATACATTCAGTGTAAGAATTTCAGATTAGTCCTTTGTACCGGGGAGTGCTGCGGCTGACCCCCGTAAATAGCTGCCAACACTACACCCACCTTGTCCTTTTCTCTGCTCATTCCAGAGAGGATTAGCTTGGTAAGAGCTCTATGTTAGTGTATACGTGCAGAAGTATACCCACAGGGCTTCATTAGCTTGGTGCTGCTTGCTACAGTAGCTAGCCTCTCCACCAGGGTGCTCTGCTGTCTCCCCACTCGGTTTGGCATGTGCCACCTTGTTTGGATTTCGTCCTTGTATTTATTACTTGTGACACTGTACCAACCTGGGCGACACTCGGTTTGGTCTACCAATATTGTGGCTCTGAGGATTTGTCTTAGTTGTCTGTGTGAATTGTCTGTCCCTCCTGGTTATAGCGTTCGGGGACCGCCTACAAAATCAGGAGACTGTATGTTTTGCTCTGGCTGGTTTGCAGTTCTCCCCTGAGAGTGAGCTTGGTGTCACAACGTGCAATATGTTTAATCTCTCACAGGACGCAGCCATCTTGTCTAGACTATTGTGTGTTCCACGGGGAACGAGCTATGCAAAGTAGCTAGTTTAACGAAAGGTGACCATTGGTTATGAACACACTTTACCTTAAGTCCTGCCAACCAGCACCCCCGCGTACAGTTCCCTGTCTTAGGTCAGTTAGGATCACCACTTTATTTTAAGGATTTATTTTAGCTTTTATTTCTTTCATCACATTCCCAGTGCGTCAGAAGTTTACATACACTCAATTAGTATTTGGTAGCATTGCCTCTACATGGTTTAACTTGGGTCAAATGTTTCAAGTAGCCTTCCACAAGCTTCCCACAATAAGTTGGGTAAATTGTGGCCCATTAATCCTGACGGAGATGGTGTAGCTGAGTCAGGTTTGTAGGCCTCCTTGCTTGCACACACTTTTTCAGTTCTGCCCATAATTTTTCTATGGCATTGAGATCAGGGCTTTGTGATAGACACTCCAATACCTTGACTTTGTTATCCTTAATCCATTTTGCCACAACTTTGGGAGTATGCTTGGTGTTATTGTCCATTTAGAAGACCCATTTGCGACCAAGCTTTAACTTCCTGACTGATGTCTTGAGATGTTGCTTCAATATATCCACATCATTTTCCTCCCTCTTGATGCCATCTATATTATGAAGTGCACCAGTCCCTCCTGTAGCAAAGCACCCCCACAACATGATGCTGCCTCCCCAATGCATCACGGATGGGATGGTGTTCTTCAGCCTGCAAGGCTCCCCCTATTCCCTCCAAACATGACGATGGTCATTATGGCCAAACAGTTCTATTTTTGTTTCATCAGACCCTAGGACATTTCTTCCAAAAAATCTTTGTCCCCATGTGCAGTTGCAAACTGTAGTCTGGCTTTTTTTATGGCAGTTTTGGAGCACTGGCTTCTTCCTTGCTGAGCGGCCTTTAGGTTATGTCTTTATAGGACAAATTTTTACTGTGGATATAGATACTTTGTGCCTGTTTCCTCCAGCATCTTCAAAAGGTCCTTTGCAGTTGCTCTGGAATTGATTTGCACTTTTCGCACC
Organism: Oncorhynchus keta; assembly: GCF_023373465.1. Taxonomy (NCBI): domain Eukaryota; kingdom Metazoa; phylum Chordata; class Actinopteri; order Salmoniformes; family Salmonidae; genus Oncorhynchus; species Oncorhynchus keta. The sequence continues at coordinate 43,708,857 of NC_068424.1, forward strand.
AAAGTACGGTAATCTCTAGGAGACAGAATGCGTCTCCTTCCTGAGCGGTAAGACGGCTGCGTGGTCCCATGGTGTTTATACTTGCGTAATATTGTTTGTACAGAACGTGGTACCTTCAGATGTTTGGAAATTGCTCCCAATGATGAACCAGACTTGTGGAGGTCTTGGCTGATTTCTTTTGCTTTTCCCATGATGTCAAGCAAATAGGCACTGAGTTTGAAGGTAGGCATTGTAATACATCCACAGGTACACCTCCAATTGACTCAAATGATGTCAATTAGCCTATCAGAAGCTTCTAAAGCCATGACATAATTTTCTGGAATTTTCCAAGCTGTTTAAAGGCACAGTCAACTTAGTGTATGTAAACTTCTGACCCACTGGAATTGTGATACAGTGAATTATAAGTGAAATTGTCTGTCTGTAAACAATTGTTGGAAGAATTACTAGTGTTATGCACAAAGTAGATGTCGTAACCGACTTGCAAAACTATAGTTTGTTAACAAGAAATTTGGGGAGTGGTTGAAAAACAAGTTTTAATGACTCCAACCTAAGTGTATGTAAACATCTGACTTCAACTGTATATAGCAAGAGAGAAGCTATAAATGTGGCTTGAGTTACAGCCAACCCACACGTATAAAGCAAAAAATAAGCTATAAACATGTGTGAGGTGGAATGCCCTGCCTCTTCACGGTCAGGCAGTTTACACTGTTGACCTAATTATTTTTCCTCGAGGAAAAGTTACAGCCATTCATGTCTCCTCTCCATCATTCAGAAAGTGTATAAGACAAAGGCTGAGACTGTAGGTTCGTAGTAATCTTTACTATTATACAGTATTGCACAGTGTTTACTATAGACATAGTATATTACATTGTTGGCGTAATAATCTTTCCACAAGGAAAAGCTACAGCCATTCATGTCTCCTCCTTCATTCAGATGGTGTATGAGACCAAGGCTGATACTGTAGGTCTGTAATGATCTTTACTATTATACAGTATTGCACAGTGTTTACTATAGACATAGTATAGTACACTGTTTGCTTAATGTTTTCCACAAGGAGAAAATATAGCCATTCACATCCTCTCCTTCAGATAGTGTATGAGACTAAGGCTGATACTGTAGGCCCCATTCTATACCACCGTACAGTATTGCGCAGTGTATACTATAGACAGAGTAGTAATACACTGTTGGCTTCATTTTCCAGTATTGGGCTGAGTTTGTGTTAGCACAACCATAGTGAGATTACACGGGTGTTTCTTTCACATACACCTGTATAGCACATTTTATTGCGGGTGTAGCGAAATGCTTATGCTTCTAGTTCTGACAGTACCCATCTCTTTTTCCCACAGAAATAAACTACCATTTCCAGTATGGCTTTTCACCCTTGAGAAATGTGAGGGATCCCTGCCCACAGGCAGCGGACTGCGTCTAAGAAGGGTGGCACTCTGCAGTCATTCTGATGTGCTTGCCGCTGGCATTGGCAGCTTCTCACAGGCCCAAAGGCCAAACTGAGAGAGGCATGTGGAGTCCCCATGGGCATTGAATACAGTGCTGGAAGGCTACGAACTCCAGTTCCGATGCTGGCCACTGCTATATTTCTGGTGTCTCAAATGTCTCAGGGTCTTCTAGTGTTGATGCCCTGGTTGACTGAATGTTTCATAAGGATTTCAGATGGAGTGTCAACCTACATCCAAACCCTTCATGCTGGCCAGGGGTTCTGTCTGATAGCCACGTTAACTGGCCATTACAGTTGCCCACACACGCCCCTCTCGCTGTTAAGGTCGAACTAAGGGCTTCCACCAGTGTGTTGTGCCCGGACAGACACTTTTCACAGACACAGGCATTATCAGTTTTTGTTAAGTATGCTGAGAGAGTTTTGGGCCATGGCCTATCCGACCGGACCCTCACATTGCATAGTGGACGCTGGCCCACGGGCCTTTGCCTTTTGCTGCGATTGCACATTCTACTGGAGGAGTAACTGCCTTACCTGGACAATTGGATAGTCTGCCCCATCCAGGGAACAAGCCACAAAGGACACAAGGACCCTCTTGAACCAAGTTTGAGTTCTGGGCCACACCTTAAACGAGGAGAAGTGTCACCTGACTCCCTCACGGAAGGCGACATACCTCGGGATGTCCATAGACTCGACTCTCATGAGGGCGCGTCATGGGGGGGACTAGAGTCTGCACCTTCAGGTGGTGCTAAAGCTTTGGGACAGGTTCAGGAGAGCACAGGTGGACCTGTTTGTATTTCAGGAGAACACTCATTGCCCCAGCTGGTTCTCAGTCTAGGACCCTATGGGTCTGGACTCCCTTGCTCATGATTGGCAGGCAATGCCGCTTTACGCTTTCCCACCATTTCCCCTGACCACAGCTACGCTAGACAGGGTCATCTTGATTGTCCACCAGCTGCTCTTGATAGCTCCATGCTGGCCAAGACCACCACTGTCAGCTTTCTGTCTCTCATCTCGGGGACCCCATGGCAGCTGACCCTGAGGCCCGACCTTCTCTTCAGGCTGGGTGGGGGGGGGGCACCTATCCTGACTTTGAAGAACCTATCCATGAGGGTGGCATTCCTGTTTGCTTTTACCTTCACTAAGAGGGTGAGTGAACTTCATTCCTTATCAGTGAGCAGAATGGGTCCAGATAAGAGGAGTGTCACCCTTCGTCTTAAGCCCTCAATCTTGCAGAAGGTCATGTGAACTGGCCCTTACATTTATCCACATATGTTCCTCCCGCGGCCGCGGGTTTTTCCCCCAAGTGTGCTCTGCCGGATTCAGGGCCCTGGACACTTACATTACACAGACACAGACATTACAACATTCTGATTGGCAATCCATTTGCTTATGGTGACAGAGTTCTGGGCCAGACCCTATCAATACAAAGACTCTCACATTGGTTTGTGGACACTATTACTACAGCATAGCGGCTGGCCAGTCAGCCTCTGCCGTCTGCTGTAGTAGCACATTCTACTAGAGGAGTGGCTACATTGTGGGCACTGCTCCTAGGAGTTCCCCTCAATGACATTTGCGCCTCGGCCTTTTTCTATCAAGGTACTATCAAGTCATTGTTGCCCCCGCCAATGTGCTGGGTGTTGCCTCCGCTTCCTTGAGTGGGGACGGAGGGGCATAGCAATTATAACTGTCCTGAGCTCAGTCCTACGGGACTTTGCCCTCTGTCTGGCCCTTACCTAGTTCACCAATTAATCTGGTATTGTGATAAGATATTGGAGTGGTAAGTCCGTATGTAACCACGGTTATGTGAGCTATTTGATCACTCCAATCCTCTTTGTCTGTGATCTACGGTGCCTCGCAAAGGACACGAGGTGGAAGTAGTGTGGCGGAAGCTATTTAAGGGGGTCAGCCGCAGCACTAGACGGTCCACGGGACTAATCTGACAATTTTATTCGGAAGGTATCCTGCCGCGTGGAAGGATACCATGTTGCCGTGATCCAATAGCTCACATAACCATGGTTACATACGTAACCTTCATTCATTTCATTTGTGGGGGAGGTTTACAAGTCCATGATGGGTAGAAATGGGGGAAGGTATCGTGGGGGGATATGACGTAGGAAATATTATTATGTTGGGGGTTTTATCAATACATGGAGGGCAAACAGGAGATGTTTATACGCTAAATTAAAATAAAATCCCTGGAAAGAAGGGTCTGAGCTGGCAACCCAGAAGTAACAACATTACAATCAGACGCCGCATTCAAAACAACTGGGAACTCGGAAATCTCAGACTTCCAACTTCAGTGAGTTCTAAACAACACGGAACTCAGAAAAACATTAGCTCCGACTGGGAATAAAAAAAAAAGCTTTCTAGAGCCCCGAATTTCCGACCTGAAGATCAATGACATCACGATTTGACCTCGTATTTTTCAGAGTTCCCAGTTGTCTCGAAAGCACCATAAGTCAATCGAGTGAACTATCCATTTATTTCATTTTTAATAACATCTTTGGGGTGACAGCAGACGCTTACGTGACAACCAGAATGCATTGTATGATGTCAACAAACATGGCACCACACATAACTATCAAATAGCTTAGCATTAGCTCATCATAATCAGTAAAACCTTCAAAAAAGTATTTTACACACATAATATGTGTCCATTACAATCTATGTAAGAATCGAAATGCATGATTCGTCACCAGTAATTGAAAACATGTGAATAAAACAGTAAATACATTATGCTCCATACCTACAGTGTCTTTGGACCACTTGACGTTTTCCACATTTTGTTACGTTACAGCCTTACTGTAAAATGGGTATATAAAAAAATACTTAGCAATCTACACACAACATCCCATAACGACAAAGTGAAAACAGGGTTTTTAGAATTTTTTGCAAATGTATTAAATTTACGTAAATTTACATAAGTATTCAGACCCTTTGCTATGAGACTCTAAATTGAGCTCACAGGCATCCTGATTCCATTGAGCACCCTTGTGATGTTTCTACAACTTGATTGGAGACCACCTGTGGTAAATTCAATTGATTTGGAAATGCACACACCTGTCTATATAAGGTACCACAGTTGACAGTGCATGTCAGAGCAAAAACCAAGTCATGAGGTCAAAGGAATTGTCTGTAGAGCTCCGAAACAGGATGTGTCAAGACACAGATCTGGGGAAGGTTACCAAAATATTTCTGCAGCCTTGACGGTCCCCAAGAATACAGTGGACTCCATCATTCTTAAATTTGGAACCACCAAGACTCTTCCTAGAGCTGGCAGTCCGGCCAAACTGAGAACCCGATGGTCACACTGACAGGGCACTAGAGTTCCTCTGTGGAGTTGGGAGAACCTTCCAGAAGGACAACCATCTCTGCAGCACTCCACCCATCAGAAATGTATGGCAGAGCGGCCAGACGGAAGCCATTTCTCAGTAAAAGGCACATGACAGCCCGCTTGGTGTATGCCAAAAGGCCTGTAAAGACTCTCAGACCATGAGAAACAAGATTCTTTGGTATGATGAAACCAAGAGTTAATTATTTTGCCGGAATCCCAAGCATCACGTCTGGGGGAAACCTGGCACCATCCCTACGGTGAAATTTGGTGGTGGCAGCATCGTGCTGTGGGGATGTTTTTCAGTGGCAGCGACTGGGAGACTAGTCAGGATTAAAGGCAAAGATGAACGGAACAAAGTACAGAGAGATACTTGAAGAAAACCTGCTCCTGAGCACTCAGGACCTCAGACTGGGGCGAAGGACAGGACAATAACCCTAAGCACACAGCCAAGACAACGCATGAGTGGCTTCAGGACAAGTCTCTGAATATCCTTGAATGGCCCAGCCAGAGCCCGGACTTGAACCCAATCGAACATCTCTGGAGAGACCTGAAAATAGCTGTGTAGCAACGCTCCCCATCCAACCTGAGAGAGCTTGAGAGGATCTGCAGAAAATAATGGGAGAAACTCCCTAGTACAGGTGTGCCAAGCTTGTTGCGTCATACCCAAGAAGGCTGTAATTGCTGTCAAAGGTGCTTCAACAAGGTACTGAGTATAGGGTCTGAATATTTATGTAAATAGGATTTTTCAGTTTTACATTTTTTTTTTAATTTGCTAGAATTTATAAAAACCTGTATTTGCTTTGTAATTATGGGGTATTGTGTTTAGTTTGATAAGGGGAAAAAACAATTTAATCCAATTTAGAATACGGATGTAACGTTACAAAATATGGTAAAAGTCAAGAGGTCTGAATACTTTCTAAAGGCACTATACATACAGTATGCTACAATAGAAACGACAGCACAATATACAGGAAATAAGGCACTTACTTTGATATGAATGCACACATGTCCAAAGTTATTATTTGTAAGGAAAACAAGAATGAAGGCAATGCGGTTGCCAGCCAGAAAATGTGCCTGTTCTGACTAGAGATGCTCAATGTCTTCATCGTTGATCTGGAGAATCACTGGGGAAGTGCTTGGGCTCTTGTGAAAGAGAGGAGTTTTCCGCCTCAGTAAAGCCTCAAACATAAATTGTCCGAACAGTGAAATAGGCTACTTCATATGTGAATTAACAAGGAGACGGAACACACCTCAATTCAAGCTGTTAGAAAATCAAACTTGTTAGAAAATTACTTGAAATTCTCAAGTTGAAGCAAAACCTATACATAATTAGCAAGCAGCGTGCCTTGGTTTAAGCGCTGCGCAGGTTATCTGTCTTGTTGCGTAACAATCACGTTTTGGAACAGTGAGTGCATTCTGACATCACCCTCAAAAAATATCACGCTAGGGCGACCTTTAGAGATATTTGGAACTCACATGTGAAAAGGTTCAAATGTGTCTCATATCTGTTCACTGTGTCCACGTTATGACCAGATTCCCTGATCCCTCCCTGTATGCAAATTATTTGACAGCTGTTCTTTCAAAATATTATTTATGTATACTTAACAAATATATAAATACAACATGTAAAGTGTTGGTCCCACGTTTCATGAGCTGAAATAAAAGATCCCAGAAATGTTGCATATGCACAAAAAGCTTATTTATCTAAAATGTCGTGCACACATTTTCTTACATCCCTGTTAATGAGCAGTTTACTTTTGCCATGATAATCCATCCACCTGGCATATCAAGAGGCTGTAAACTGTATGATCATTACATGGGTGCACCTTGTGCTGGGGACAATAAACGTTCACTCGTGTAGTTTTGTCACACAACAGAATGCCACAGATGTCTCGAGTTTTGAGGGAGTGTGCAATTGGCATGCAGGAATATCAGAGCAGAGCAGTTGGCAGATACATTTTTTATTTTTTTTAACCTTTATTTTACTAGGCAAGTCAGTTAAGAACAAATTCTTATTTTCAATGACGGCCTAGTAACAGTGGGTTAACTGCCTGTTCAGGGGCAGAACGACAGATTTGTACCTTGTCAGCTCGGGGATTCGAACTTGGAACCTTTCAGTTACTAGTCCAACGCTCTAACCACTAGGCTACCCTGTCGAGAACGTCAATTTCTCTACCATAAGCTGCATCAAACGTCATTTTAGAGAATTTGGCGGTACGTCCAATCAGCCTCACAACCACAGACCATATGTAACCACGCCAGCCCGGGACCTCCACATCCGGCTTCTTCATCTGCAGAATCATCTGAGAACAGCCACCCGTACAGCTGATTAAACTGAGGAGTATTTCTGTCTGTAATAAAGCCCTTTTTGGGGGGGAAATGTTCTGATTGGCTGGGCTTGGCTCCCAAGTTGTGAGGCCTATGCCCTCCCAGGCCCATCATTGCTGCTGCCCTTCCCAGTCATGTGAAATCCATAGATTAGGGCCTAATTCATTTATTTCAATTGACTGATTTCCTTATATGAACTGTAACTTAGTAAAATCGTTGAAACTGTTGCATGTTGCATTTATATTTTTGTTCAGTATATTTATTTTAAGTTAATGGGATTGTACTGGAGATGGGGTTGCCTTATTCATGGTGACAAGCCCCAAAGGAAAAGGGTGAAAATGATTCTGAGAAAATGTGGCTACATTGCAACAGCCTATTCACTGTGAATGAACTGACATTGCATCAACAGTGACGTTGTGGCAAATGAACTCTGAGACAAGTCTTTGATCTCCAGAATGAACATGTTTAAGTTTGACTGTGAACATAAAAAAACACTAACCTTGATGGTTTGATCTTTGTTTGACTAGGACATTTCTCCAGCAGAGACAAGTTTAGGCATTCACAGTGAGAAGAAAATATATACTTATTTTAGAAGGCATTGTTGCTTTGTACCACAAACACAAATGGAGAAAACAAATGTGTTGCTTCCAGACAAATTCAATGTTTATCACCGGATATAAAAATAAAAAAACATTAACAAATGTGGCTATGTGTGAATCTGTTGCTCGCACCAAAGAAGCACCTTCCTTTTAATTCCCGAGCCCAAGGTCTTGTGTCTGCAGGAGAGAAATCTGAATTGGGGGTCACTGACTATGAAACTCATTCCAAAAGGGAGAGCTGAAAGATAATCCAGCTGAGAGTTTTTCACCTCCGAGCCTCCTGGTATGAAAACACAAAGTAATTACCCTACAATGCTTCCCTCCTTTGTTCTCACCAACAAACTCACACATCTAACATCCCCCAGGACCCCACTCTTTTTTTCCCAGGCTACCATGGCAACAACAAAAACCACTGGATTGGATCTCATGTGTTTAAAAAAACACATTGATCATACAACTTTTCTTAAAACATAAGGTAATGAACCCAAAAATACAGTAAGCTGTTAGTTGGTTGTAAATACAACTAAGGTTATGTACAAGGGTCTTCTCTGTGAAACCACACATGGAAAATGTAATTCATTGAGTTTCTGCAAAGTGGAGTCTAGGATGGGCTGAGAGGGAGAAGTTTCACTTCACATGGAAAGTGTTGTCTACCTAATGTCTTATTTTCTTTGATCAAAGAGACATTACCAATTGCAATGCCTGAGGAAGTAATTTCCTTTGAAACAGTATGTTGAATGCAGGGAACATTATGCACTATGCATTTTGCAATGTATTAGTGATATGCCATTTTCAAGGTGCAGGGAGGGAACCTTTGACTGTTCAGCAGTGTGCGTTTTGTTCGCTTCTAAATGGGCTTTTACATCTAACTGTGGAGAATCAGAATAAAAGATTGCATCTCTGGTTTCGCTGCATCTATATGAAATCAAATGTGAGTTTCAATGTTATTGCACTATATATACTGAAGAAAAATATAAACGCAACATGTAAAGTGTTTGTCCCAAATAAAAGATCCCAGAAATGTTCCATACGCACAAAAAGCTTATTTCTCTAAAATGCTGTGCATGAATTTGTTTACATCTTTATTAGTGACCATTTCTCCTAGTGACCATAATCCATCCATCCAAAGGTGCAGAGTTAAGAGCCCAACGAACAAGAGTTGGGTCTCGGCTTTTACAACCTTTGTCTATGTGGCAGTTTAGCAGGTGTGTGAGATCATGATGGGAACATAGCGTACGCACAAGTGATAATGCCAATTTGTTACTCCTTTCTGCTGATAGAATTTTCGCTGCTGCTCAAGCTATCCTGTTCTCTTCATATCTCCACACTGCTGTGCCCTTGAAAGATACGATAAGAACAAGATGGACCAAAAACTGGTCACTCTCAGGTGGCCCTTTGTCTTTGGCCGCGTGACTAAGTTACTCAGAAACAATTGAGGAAAATACTGGCTTCTTCTTACATGAGAGAAACATACAGTGGAAATTACAGCTTTAAGGCGCATCTGCAAAACAGAGTTTGTCAATTTTTTCACCATACCATCCACCCGGACAACTGATGAAACGGAGGAGTATTTATGTCTAATAAAGCCCTTTGTTAGGGAAGAACTCATTCCGACTGGCTGGTACTGGCTCCACAGTGGGTCCATGAGTGCACCCCTGCCCATTCATGTGATATCCATAGATTAGGACCTAATGAATTTGTTTCAATTGACCGATTTCCTTATAACTGTAACTCACAAAAAAAAAAGTTAAATTGTTGCATGTTGCGTTTATATTTTTTATCAATGTAATAACACAGCTCTGGAGGTCAATATGTATGCTTTCTGTGCTAAATAGGTCGATGTTCTTTTAAAATAAAATGTTATTGTGTTCAAATCAATATTATTGTATTGTTTTTGCCAATCAGTACATGAACTCTGAGTCAAAACAATGACATGCTTTAAATGTGAAAATTGACAATGCTCAGATTTGGATGAAATATGTTTTAACATTTTTTTTATTGATGTCCTTGCTGTCTTGTTGGAGTATGTAGTATCTGAGCTGTGGCCCATAATCCATCGCTGTTCTGGACCGCCCTCCGATGGGACACAGGACAAACGGGCAATTCAAAACCCTCGGAGAGAGGAAACCTCCCAAAAACAATTAATCAGCTAGGCCAATCTTGGTCGCAGCTGGGATGATATCTGGCCACTGTTGTTTGTAAGGGCTCCATGTAGACGTGGCGTAATGGAAACAAATGAAGAAATATGAGCTTCGAGACAAATCCATATTACTCTCTGTCTCGGCTCTGGTGAGGCAGTGGCTCCCTTGATGTGCCTAATCAATCTTGGGAGAGAAGCCGACATCATCAGTGCCAATCCCTCCCTTGACAAAATTGCCATGCCATTCACGATTAGTTGCATGCAAACATTTCAGACCCCCACTTCCCTCCTCTCCCTTGTCTCTCCTTTCATTGCTTTTCCCATCCCCTCTTCTTTTCTTTCCTCTTCGCTGTCACTGTCCACTCCCCTTGTCTTTTAATGATGACCATGATTTTTATTTATTTTAGTAACAGCGTCTGTCCTACTTGGCTGTTTATCCAATCCGTTGCTATCTGCTTGTCCAGTCGCGGTGAGAGCTTAAGTTGTTCAGATGGAGTCCATTGACGAAGGGCTCTATTCAATCCGTATCGCTGAAGCCTTTCCGATTGAGCCGACTTGTGCAGCGTTCACCATGAATGCCATCTCAGCCAACGCGGGAACATTACCTTTAAATTTCTAGCGGGCTTTAGTGCTGAATTTTTGTGATACAGATTGAATAGAGCAACGTTTGTCACTGCTACAGCACCTGCAGTGCACTGACCTTCTTCGTGTGTGTGTGTGTGTGTGTGTGTGTGTGTGTGTGTGTGTGTGTGTGTGTGTGTGTGTGTGTGTGTGTGTGTGTGTGTGTGTGTGTGTGTGTGTGTGTGTGTGTGTGTGTGTGTGTGTGTGTGTGTGTGTGTGTGTGTGTGTGTGTGTGTGTGTGTGTGTGTGTGCTCATGTGTGTGTGTGTGTGTGTGTCATGTGTGTGTGTGTGTGTGTGTGTGCTCGTGTGTGCAGGCAGAGAGGCCTGATGATGAAGTGCTGGTATTGATCATAACCACCTCCTATCCTGCCGTAATGTCATTAGCCAGTATCCCTGCTCCTAGTGGCTCCTCGCTACAGGATGACCTACATTAACATCATCCTGCTCTTTATCATTCCTCATCTCATTGGAGGGATAGGCCTACACACTGGCAGAGAGGGGCTTTGAGCGATGACAATGGAATAGTGAAGCTCTAAACACTTTGCAGTTATAGAAATGTGCTTTATCAAATGTTCACTGGGTCATTTTTGACCTACCCGGTCAAATGAATAGTAATATGTAGATAACAATGGCTATCAAATGATTTTGATATCTTGATGGACAGTATTAATGGTTGTTAGAGGGCTTTCAGGATTCAATCAAAGCTGACTTAGCAATGTTTATGAAGTATATTTGTTTACAAACTACTGCTTGTGCACACGCACACTGTATCTTATAGTTAAAACTATCAACCTGTTAGGTGAATCTACAGTATTTGAGTAGTCTCGAAAACCAGACCCCTAGGCAACATTTGAAAATGGTGGTTGGCAACGCAGATGTCTAGAGATACTACCCACTGGGCAAAGAAGTCCGTTCAACGTCTAGTTTTGAGTTGTATTTGGTTGAGTTGTCAACTAACGTGAATTGATCTTTAAAGAAACAGCATGTACCATGTCATTGGATTTAGGTTCAAAGATGGGTGAATTTTTTTTTTTAAATACCCTTATGTTGATGACTTTCTGCAAAAACCAGTCAGTTTTCCTTGTGGATTTAACATCATCACATAGATTTCGAGGTTGAAACGAGGAGGAAACAACGTTGATTCAAATACTGTAATGCGGGTTTGTTTGAATGGAGCCCAAGAGTCTGTGAAACATTATTCTGGCAGACAACCTGTAATAAATTCCTAATTAAGACACTTTGATTGAGGCTGTGCATGTAATTAGGCCAAATTCTCTACTGAGGAATAGGAAACTGCAAATATCTCCTTTTTCCCACCCTATTAACTGCTGCATTACTCACTCATCTTTATACAATGAAACAGAAGAAGGGTTTCTCAACTCTCTGAAAAACAGATATGCTTTCGGGCTTGTTGCCACGGAAACCACTTTCCTATTCTGTTCTCTAGTTTAGCAAGACAGAAGTCAATATCCTCTACTCCCCTACACAATACAGGCGGACCTGCTACTGCACACCTAAGCTAGATTTTAGTTGTGTTGGTATCCCTATGCACAACGTTATGGCATTGTTAAAAAATGTACTAGTAGCGGTATTTTGTTACCAGCGACAAAACCAGGTAACCTGGTTTGTAGGAAACTATGGCTGTTTTTGACCATCATATTAGAATTAGCCTTATCTGTTGTTGAGGTGAGAGGTAAGTACAGGATGTTACCACTCAAGTGTTGCTATTCAAGAAAACGTGTGTCTCATCTGACATAAAGTGAGTTGACTCTACACGGTGTATCCATCAACACTAACTGAGTTGAAAGCAACGACAACGGACCATACACATATACCATACACGCTCATACAAACTACAATGAAATATCCCTGTTAAAATAATGTTTCCCTGAATACACAAGCACAAGATATAAAACACAGCTGTCTTCTTGTGTGAGAGGAGAGGGAGCTGAAAGTTTTTGCTCTGCCAGTAAATGTTTCATGTGTGTTGTGGGAGCAGCAGAGGCTCATTACTGGGCTTTGGAACAGCAGCTTTCTCCTCTGCTCTCCTACTCTCCTATGCTCCATGATGTGCCACTTGGTTAATTACACCAGGGAAGAGAAGGGAGACCTCATTGTGGCCGTGGGCGGAGGCCAGGGGCCAGGGGCCGGGTGCTGCAGACTGATTAGACTCCCAGGCTGGGCCCTAGGGCCCCTCATAATGGGGCTCATTTAGCTGGCCCTAATAAAACTGCACTCTCAACACTTATGCACAGAAACTAGATTAGCTACCTCCTCCAAAACATCAAGAACAATGTTCTTGAACAGTCAAACAAAAAGGGTCAAACTCTGAGGAAAGGGGGAAGAAGGAAGCGGTTATTTATAATATGGTGATAATATGTTGATGTTTAGCTCAATGTCAATATGTTGCTCAAAGCATCTTTCACAACTATAGATAATCTATGGATTGTAAAAGCTTCTCTCGCTACAAATTATGATTATGATAGTATAATAAAAAAATGAAGGTAGCAGCGAAATCCCCAGACATAGTGGCTTTTTGCTTATAGGCTACCCTAAAGTATAATTTATAAGTTTGGTTATTTTACCCCACACTTTTAATCAGATGAACTAATTATTTACAGGAAATAAAAGTATCAAATGTTGAACGACCACCTGCCAATAACAAATACTTTTTGCCAGCAGGTCCCAGAAGTGGTCATTACAGCATGGCATCCCTGCACCCAATTAAAGCCTCCTCACAGCTGTTGTGACAGTTCATCAATTAATAAGGGTTCAGCTTTATTAGGGAGACATGCGAGAGTGCGTCCGACAGCATTCCTCTGGCGGAACCCTCAGTACTGCTTAACCCCTGACAAGTTCTAATGGCACCCCTATTCACCTTACCAGTCACACTTAGTTAACAACACACTGGCATTATTGTATAATAACAATTAAACCTGTGTTGCACTTTGGAACTGGATCTGTGGTGTCCTAGTAGCGATGTCCCCCTTTGTCCATACTGCAGGTTGGAACAGGTCCAGAGAGAGAGACCTCCATGTCGGGTGATCTCTCTCTCTCTCTCTCTCTCAATTAGAGGTAACACATTGTTGGTATTATTGTGTGAGCAAAATACATCAAGTCGCCATAGTAAATCCTGTCCAGACCACAGAGTTTTAGTTGGATCACTGGAGAAAAGCTATTTTCCAGTGAACCAGTCCAGGGATCACATTTCAACATTTGATTCCAATCACAGAATGTCTCAGTGAGCCAAAACAGCTCTGGACCCCACCCCAAAACATCAAAGACTCACCCTTCTCACAATAACATGAATCAGACAGATTGGATGATACAATAGCACTTGGTATGAAAACTTGAAACAAGAATCAAGTTAAATATTAGTGTGGAGCGTGGAAAGACTATGAAGGAGATGTTTTGACTCTCAGGTTTGTTTAAGCCCTCACACTGTCCAAAGTCAGACATCAACAAAATCTAAGTAGTTTGTACCCAACCCAGAATGGCTTTAATCCCCTAAGCGCGATTGTTAATGACTGCCTATGTGTCATAACCCTACTTAGTCCCCTTTTACCACCAGCACTTGACCAGCGTTGATGAGAACCAGATAAAAGGTTAAACATGATAAACCAAATTACCTCACAGTTCTAAAAGATTCCAAGTTACACAAATCGAGAGACAAGTAGGCCTAATTTGTGTGATTTCCCACTTTGATGTGGGAACTTAATATTTATCAAGAGGAGAGCTCCTCTCATCACTCGTCAAAGAGGCACCTTTGAAAGATAGGTAGGCCTAATCAATTCTGAATTGGATTTCAATTTCAATCTGTTTGAAAGGGGGAAAAGGGAGTTGGGGTAGGTACAGTATGCAATCTACTTCGGAGGCAATATGTAGTCCTCGAGTGATGTGCAAAATACGCTCCTAATAGTTATTGCATTGTTTTTCTATGAGGCCTGTGCCCAAGGGAAAAGCTTGGACCCTCCAGTCTCTTAGCCACTATATCCAAAGATAGTCCAATGACTTAAAAGTGATCATTTTTTGGGTCATTTGCATTTTTATTGCTTTCAGTTGTAATGATCACACTTGGCGCTGGGAAAGAGGTTCATAATGAGTGAAGGACATAATCAGATTCAGAGACTTGCCAATCACACTGGCTTCTCTCTGCTCTCTCTCTCTCTCTCTCTCTGCCAGAGGAGTGACCCTATTCAGGAACAGTTTGAAGTACCATTAGAAAGGGTGGCCTCTCACAGTCATACCATTCCTAGCCTGCTAATCTGGACTATGGTTCACTTATGCCACTGACGTCGTGTTTGCCATTTCCTGCTGTGCTAGCGTGGGGACAGAACATAATTCAAATGGGCAGGCATGGGAGTGAAGGGAATTGGACGCTGGTTGGTAGCTCAACGACATTATCCTCAAATGCATTTACAAACCAAATTAATTCCATCAACATGGTCACAGACTTGCCTTTCCCTATTTAAAATTGTTATGTTTGAGCAGATTGGTCGTTAGTCTATTCAGATCCGTACTAAAACCATTGTATATGCTGTCGTTTATAGAGATCCAAGTTGAAAAGTGCATCAAATATCAGATTTATAAATGGTCTACCTGATTATGTATTTAATATTTTCTAACTATAATACATTTCGTAATGAACCATTCCACTGATCATGAAATACTAGAAGGGTATTTCCAATTGATACATTGTATCCTTTAACTTCTTAAGGAATAAAAACGAATGTTTCCTTATTCTTCCTTCCTTTAGAAACATCCCCTCAGCTTTTAAATGACGGACTGATCAAGCAGGATTACATGTTATTAAGGGACTCCTGAAAGATTCAAAGGGAACAGATAATGAATCCAAGTTAAGACCATCAATGAGCCAGTCGTCTCCCAGTCTCTCCAGGTCTCCATGTCATCCTCAGAGTGATGTCTCTGTGTAATGTATCCCAGTTGAAGAAGACGTGTGTAATAGGAATTTCCAGTTGAACAAAAAGGAGAGCAGTCGTAGGAAAAGTAAATAAAAAAATCTTTCTGGATTATTGCAAGATGAAACAGGGAGACCTACAGCACAGACGCAGAGAAAATGTCAAATGTTGTCCCCTTTGGGCAAGCCTGTTTAGAGGATGAACTCTGGCATACTTCAGGGTCAAGCAAGATAATATCCCACTGGGCACAGACGTCAATTCAATTGAAATGACGTGGAAACGACGTTGATTCAACCAGTGTGTGCCCAGTGGGATGTTCTGAAAAAGGGGAAACGGGACTAAATGTATGAACACAAGATCCTGTTGCACCAATGGCATTTATATATGAGATAGAACTCACAGCAGATCAAATAGCATCCACCCAGAGGAACAGATAATTAGTCAAAATGAACACCGTGAATGTTTTGGTCGTGCCCCAGTCACTCCAGGTCCCGTATGTCATTCTCAGAGTGGTGCCCCTGTGTTGCTTGTTACTGTCACGGTATAGACACTTCTCTCACCGTCACTAATGCGTCACAATCAACCTTTATTCACTTTCAATCACTGTTTATTGAAGATAACACAGTTATGAGTGATGGAAGTGTTTATCTCATCTACCTGGCAGGGAAGAATGAAACATTCTCTTATCTATCATAATGTAATTATAGACTGTACAGATAGGAGCATTATCTATCTGTGTCACAAAACACTTGTCTGTACCCTAATTCAGTGGTTAAGACACAAAACCATGTAATGGAAAAGGTTCTTCTTGAATTAGAAAATACATATTTATGTTTGGCTGAATAATGCAAATGAGTTTGGGCAAATTAAAGAGAACAAATCAGTCTCCTAAGTTTAGCTATAGGGGATGACATTTACCACAGGCGGCAAATTGATATTAACATTTCACTACTCCCATTAGGGTGTTATTTTCCTTCACAATAACTGTGTATTGTATAAATACTATTTTGTAGCCATACTTTCTTTCAATAATATATTGGATACTCTTCCCTTGATGATAAGTGCTCGAGCTGCTTCTGCTGCTGCAAAAATAGATGATGCATTTCCTCCAATTACATCATGGCTACTTGCTGTAATACTGTGCTGTAATTTTCACAGTTCCACCACCACAAAATATCCTTTAATTGCATGTTTAAGACAGAAGCGGATAGTTGTCCTTTAAAGCAGCAGTGTGATATATGGCTATTTCATTACACTTAATGTGCTTGAGTGCATTAAGGAATCTAACAATGCCCCTGGGATGCATTTCCCTCTAATTCAACAGCCTCTTATTATTATTATCATTAGCCGCAGTGTTTTTTCAGAGGGGAGCAAAGAGGTAGTGTCCTCATTCTAACTCCAACTCCCAGAGGTCATTATGATTCCTGTTTTAGCGCCCTGCCTGCGCCACCACCAGTACCTCCTTCCCTGACTTGGTAAAGCGTAAGCAGATGGCCCTATACCATTGGCGATGACAGCCCATCACAGCAGATGGCAGTCTGAAGGGCACAAACCCCCCACATCACCATGCTTAGGATAGAGGGAGGAGAGGAGAGTGTGTTTTTGTCACGTAGGAGGGTGGAATTAGAGCCACGGGCTGAACCATGTGGTAATGACCTTACCCCTCCAGTCCTTCTCCTCCCTGTGTCCCCAAGGTCCAGAGGTATGCTCTCATATTGTACCCTAGTAGAAACTATGCAATGAATGGATGAACCTAAGTAGGTAGACAGGTTTAGAAATGTGTTAAATCTTTAGGCATAAAACACATTTGCAGATAATTAATCAATATTGTTTTAAGCATTTGCCTAACAATTTCAGACAGGAATTCTACATCTGTCAACAAATTATCGTGGGCTTTAGCAGTAACAGTCATTGTCTGATATGGAATGTTTTCACATGGATAGCCAACTCTGGATCTGTTTGACTTTTTAATGCATCTCCATGGAGATGATTATGACTGAAAGTAAGCATATGGCAGCTGCCACTAGAAAAGGAGGTCAGAAATGATTAATTATGCATCTTTGAGTCGGGGTAAACAGAGGAACACATAATATTTATGCCCAAGTAAAAGACTGACCAGTACAATGGAGTTAGTGGAGCTTTCTTGGCATTTACAGTATGTACAGTCATATCATATATCAAAATGTGGATAATCTTACAAACAAAATGATTGTATTCATTGAGATGTGTAAGGGGTTTCAGAAGCCTTCACTATCTATATACAGTATATATCCCTTACTGCTACTGTAGGCCATGCACTTTCACAGATAGGGTTCTACTTGTGCAGACTGAAGAGCACATCCCCTTCGCCCTTGCAGTCTCCAAAGTGGCCTTTGGGTGATGGTATATATTTGTTGTGTACATTTAATGTCATTGTTGTTCGGAACCCACTGCCTGAAAGTTGTGTCAAGTTTGTCACCCCATCTGTTGGTTGTGCCTGTTGCCCTGTAGCCTACACACCTTGCGAGCGAGCAAGCCCAGTAGCACCTTTTTCACAGACTGTCCTGTACATAGATTGTGTGCAGACTGGTAAACAAACATGCATGGCTTGAGAGGTGTGGTCACCAGTGGAGTGTGTGTGTAGCTAGCTACCTACACTGAACAAAAATATAAACGCAAAACATGCAACAATAAAGATTTATAGTTCATATAAGGAAAATCAGTCAATTTAAACAAATTCATTAGGCACTCATCTATGGATTTCACATGACTGGGAATACAGATGTTGGTGACAGATACCTTTAAAAAAGGTAGGGGCGTGAATCAGAAAACCAGTCAGTATCTGGTCTGACTATCATTTGCCTCATGCATCGCAACACATCTCCTTCGCATAGAGTTGATCAGGCTGTTGATTGTGGCCTGTGAAATGTTGTCCCACTCCTCTTCAATGGCTCTGCGAAGTTGCTGGATATTGGCGAGAACTGGAACACGCTGTTGTACACGTAGATCCATAGTATTCCAAACCTGCTCAATGGGTGAAATGTCTGGTGAGTATACAGGCCATGGAAGAACTGGGACATTTTCAGCTTCTAGGAATTGTGTACAGATCCTTGCAACATATCCTTGCAACATGGAACATGCATTATCATTCTGAAACATGAGCTGATGGAGGCAGATGAACGACAGTAGGCCTCAGGATCTCGTCATGGTATCTGTGCATAAAAATTAACATTGATAAAATGCAATTGTGTTCATATCTTATGCCTGCCCATTCCATAACCCCACCGCCACCATGGGGCACTCTGTTCACAATGTTGACATCAGCAAACCACTTGCCCACACAACACCTGTCATCTGCCCGGTACAGTTGAAACTGGGATTAATCCATGAAGAGCACACTTCTCCAGTATGCCAGTGGCCATCGAAGGTGAGCATTTGCCCACTGAAGTCAGTTACTACGCCGAACTGCAGTCAGGTCAAGACCTTGGTGAGGACGACAAGCATGCTTATTTAGTCATTTAGCAGACGCACTTATCCATATGAGCTTCACTGAGATGTTTCTGACAGTTTGTGCAGAAAGTCTTCGGGTTGTGCAGATTCATCAGATGTCCGGGTGGCTGGTCTCGGACAATCCCGCAGGTGAAGAAGCTGGATGTGGAGCTCCTGAGCTGGCGTGGTTACACGTTGTCTTCAGTTGTGAGGCCAGTTGGACGTACTGCTAAATTCTCTAAAACAACGTTGGAGGTGGCTTTTGGTAGAGAAATGATCATTCAATTCTTTGGCAACAGCTCTGGTGGACATTCTGGCAGCCAGCATGCCAGTTGCATGCTCCCCCAAAACTTGAGACATCTGTGGCATTGTCTTGTGTGACAAAACTGCACATTTTTGAGTGGTGTGTTATTGTCTCCATCACAAGGTGCACCTGTGTAATGATCATGCTGTTTAATCAGCTTCTTTATATGCCACACCAGTCAGGTGGATGGATTATCTTGGCAGAGGAGAAATGCTCACTAACAAGGATGTAACTACATTTGTGCACAAAATTGGAGAAATAAGCTTTTTATGTGTACAGAACATTTCTGGTAACTTTTATTTTAGTTTATGAAACATGGGACCAACACTTTACATGTGCGTTTATTACTTTTGCTCACTATAGTTTAAATATCCTCAGTACTTTTACAGCAGCATAATTACCACTTGATAATACTTGATTTAGCCTACATCACCATCAATATTCCGTCTGGTTGGCAGTAGAGAGGAATAAAGACAGAGGTAAATTACAATCAGTAAAAGAAATCGAGCTAGCTAACTAGCAGATTTACGTCAATCAACGATCAGCTGGTTACCCACCCTCTTTTCTTGTAGTCAATCATGTCTTCAGGAGGCACTGTAATTAGCTTGCTTTCAATTTCTGATGATGAGTGAGTGTGGTGTTGCAACAAGAAATAGGCCTATGATCAAAAATGTAACCGTTTTCACTACAGAGGCTTCAGGCATTTTTTTTTTTAACACCTGCCCCAGAAAGGTCTGTGCATGGCCCTGCTGTAGTCTACTGTATGTTGAGAACATAGTAGTGACCACTTGTCTCCTCCATTGCAGACTGTTCTGATAAACATAGCTGTGTGTCAACATGTTAATTACTGAGATAGACCTCTGCTCTGGCTGTAGCGCGACAGCTATACTACACTAACCCTCTCCACCTCGGCTCCACTGGCTGACTGGCGGTGATGGGGAAACAGGGAGGGGAGGAGGGGGGCACAGTCTCTCTGCTGGCCTGGCTGGCATCTCTGCCTCACTGGGCCAGATGGAGGCCATCAGATCCTGGGCTGTAATATCTGCCACACCATTCACTGGAGCAGTGCTGCATGCCAGCCATGCCCTACAACACAACACCCTCAGGAGATAAACGCTGTCGATCATCCACTCACTTCTGCCAAGCTACAAGGACCAGCCACTGACCTCCATTTGCCCGCGAGACATGGTGCATTTAACAAACATACCTTAGGTATCATGCAGGCTTGAGTTTGAGGAACGTACCTTCCAATTGCCATATTATTGCATGCAAGGGCAAATAATCCACTGGGCACATCACATCATTTCAACGTGGACATTTGAGTAGTATTTGGTTGAGACGTTGATCAATGAGATTTCAACCTTTATTCACCCACTCACAAAGACAGCCAACAGTTATTTTTAATTTTGGTGCTATTGAGTTGTAAAACTATACTCAAATAATAATCAACTACATTTAAATATTGGAGTGAGGTTAAGAACACATTGTGATTTGATTTGACCAAAACAATCCATGAAGTGTGTTGATCAGATGTTTAGAACTAGTTGCCATTTTGTGATGTAGGCTTCTATACATTAAATAAGGATAAGCGCTAAGAATAGGAAAATTAACTGTATCAACCAGGACCGTTATAATGTTGCACACTTGAAAAGCATGCTGATGTGTAGAAAACAATTATACTCATGGTGCAAAATGTATCTTCCTGTCTTAGGGTCTACAGTGGATTCGGAAAGTATTCAGACTCCTTGACTTTTTCCCCATTTTGTTACATTACAGTCTTATTCTAAAATTGATTTTTTTTAAAGAAAGTTTTTCTTCATCAATCTACACACAATACCCAATAATGACAAAGCAAAACAGGTTTTTAGAAATGTTTGCAATCTATAAAAATATTAAAAACTGAAAAGTCACATTTACATACGTTTTCAGACCCTTTACTCAGTACTTTGTTGAAGTGTATTTGCCAGCGATTACAGCCTCAAGTCTTTTGGGATATGATGCTACAAGCTTGGCACGCCTGTATCTGGGAAGTTTCACCCATTCTTCTCTGCAGATCCCCTCAAGCTCTGTCATGCTGGATGGGGAGCGTAGCAGAACAGCTATTTTCAGGTCTCTCTATAGATGTTCGATCAGGTTCAAGTCCGGGATCTGGCTGGGCCTCTTTCTCTCTGTGAGTTCATTTTGCAAGGCCCGGGGCCCCAGGTGGGCGGCATTCACATATTTTCAGCCATTCCATTGGTCATTAACACCTCTTTGGGCTAGGGGGCAGTATTTTGACGTCCGTATGAAAATGTGAGTATAACAAAACTGATATGGCAGGCAAAACCCAGAGGACAACCCCCCCCCAAAAAAATCTGCCTACCACTGTTTTCAATGGCTGTCGTTTTTTATTATAAGGTGAAATCCTCCCAGATTGCAGTTCCTACAGCTTCCACTAGATGTCAACAGTCTTTAGAAAGAGTTTCAGGCTTGTTTTTGGAAGAATGAGCTAGAAATTTTAGTTTTTCTAGGTGGCTCCCATTTTGGCTGAAGTGTTTTCATGCGTGTGGATGAGAGCTCTTTCTTTGTTGTTTATCTCCGGTAAAGACAATAACGATTCTCCGTCTTAAATTTGATCATTTATTTACGTATTAGGGTACTTGAGGTTTGATTATAAACGTTGTTTGACTTGTTTGGAGAAGGTTATTAGTAACGTTTGGGATTCATTTTGTATGCATTTTGATGGAGGGAAACCGGTGGATTATTGACTGAAGCGTGCCAGCTAAACTGGGTTTTAAAGAAGGACATTATCGAACAAAAGGACCATTTGTGATGTATCTGGGAGCTTTTGGAGTGCCAACAGAAGAATATCATCAAAGGTAAGGCATATATTATATCGCTATTTCTGACTTTCGTGGCGCACCTGCCTGGTTGAAATATGTTTTTCATGCTTTTGTGTGCGGGGCGCTATCCTCAGATAATCGCATGGTGTGCTTTCGGGGTAAGGCCTTTTTGAAATCTGATCGGCTGGATTAACAAGAAGTTAAGGTTTATTTTGATGTATAACACTTGTATTTTCATGAATGTTAAATATTTATATTTCTGTAATTTGAATTTCGCGCTCTGCAATTTCCCCGGATGTTGTTGAGGTGTGCGGCTAGTGGGAGGCATAGCCATAACAGGTTTTAAGTGAAATTTCCACACAAAACAATGCAAAACAAGCCCATTCAAAACAAACTCGCTCACTTACTCCCCGTTCTCTCTCTCACACACATACATACACACCCCACTCTTGCATTTGCAGCCTGCCTTTGAAGCAGCTCTTTAAGTAGCCTATTCCTTTTTAGTTGTTCCTGTGCCATCCAAATCTATGCATAGTCAGTGGTCAAGTTATCAGTTTGCTAGGTAGCTAGTCACTTGTTATCAAACCAAAAAATAGCGTCTCGCGACATGCACACGAATCCAAGACATATCTGCAGCAGAACAAACGTAGCTCCCGTCTTCAGCAATGTAAAGGCTCATTTCGTTGTGTTCATAATAAATAAAAAATGATTGACAAAAACCCCCAATAACATTGAAAAACTTTTTTTTTTAAAGCATTGACTGTAGTTGACTTCAGTGTTGTGCAGTAAAGAAATGGAAACATTTCAAAACAAAAATAAATAGCCAATAATCATGTCACGCGTTAACGAATGATTAACTCGTTAACTTTGACAGAACTAGTTTAAACATACCAGTTATACAATCTATGAGTGTAGTTATATTTATTTTTTTCTTGAAGATCTCCTCCACTTCACTGGCTTTGGTCTTCACATTGATGTTTTGATTCAGAATGTTGGGTTGAGGGTTCAAACAATTTAAGTCATTTTAAACAATGAGCAGTTTCTACTTACTGCATTTTCTACAGTGCCTTGCGAAAGTATTTGGCCCCCTTGAACTTTGCGACCTTTTGCCACATTTCAGGCTTCAAACATAAAGATATAAAACTGTATTTTCTTGTTAGGAATCAACAACAAGTGGGACACAATCATGAAGTGGAACGACATTTATTGGATATTTCAAACTTTTTTAACAAATCAAAAACTGAAAAATTGGGCGTGCAAAATTATTCAGCCCCCTTAAGTTAATACTTTGTAGCACCACCTTTTGCTGCGATTACAGCTGTAAGTCGCTTGGGGTATGTCTCTATCAGTTTTGCACATCGAGAGACTGAAATTTTTTCCCATTCCTCCTTGCAAAACAGCTTGAGCTCAGTGAGGTTGGATGGAGAGCATTTGTGAACAGCAGTTTTCAGTTCTTTCCACAGATTCTCGATTGGATTCAGGTCTGGACTTTGACTTGGCCATTCTAACACCTGGATATGTTTATTTTTGAACCATTCCATTGTAGATTTTGCTTTATGTTTTGGATCATTGTCTTGTTGGAAGACAAATCTCCGTCCCAGTCTCCTTCAGGTTTTCTTCCAGAATGGTCCTGTATTTGGCTCCATCCATCTTCCCATCAATTTGAACCATCTTCCCTGTCCCTGCTGAAGAAATGCAGGCCCAAACCATGATGCTGCCACCACCATGTTTGACAGTGGGGATGGTGTATTCAGGGTGATGAGCTGTGTTGCTTTTACGCCAAACATTAGGTTTTACATTGTTGCCAAAAAGTTCAATTTTGGTTTCATCTGACCAGAGCACCTTCTTCCACATGTTTGGTGTGTCTCCCAGGTGGCATGTGGCACTTTTTATGGATATCTTTAAGAAATGGCTTTCTTCTTGCCACTCTTCCATAAAGGCCAGATTTGTGCAATATATGACTGATTGTTGTCCTATGGACAGAGTCTCCCACCTCAGCTGTAGATCTCTGCAGTTCATCCAGAGTGATCATGGGCCTCTTGGCTGCATCTCTGATCAGTCTTCTCCTTGTATGAGCTGAAAGTTTAGAGGGACGGCCAGGTCTTGGTAGATTTGCAGTGGTCTGATACTCCTTCCATTTCAATATTATCGCTTGCACAGTGTTCCTTGGGATGTTTAAAGCTTGGGAAATCTTTTTGTATCCAAATCCGGCTTTAAACTTCTTCACAACAGTATCTCGGACCTGCCTGGTGTGTTCCTCGTTCTTCATGATGCTCTCTGCGCTTTTAACGGACCTCTGAGACTATCACAGTGAAGGTGCATTTATACGGAGACTTGATTACACACAGGTGGATTGTATTTATCATTAGTCATTTAGGTCAACATTGGATCATTCAGAGATCCTCACTGAACTTCTGGAGAGAGTTTGCTGCACTGAAAGTAAAGGGGCTGAATAATTTTGCACGCCCAATCTTTCAGTTTTTGATTTGTTAAAAAAGTTTGAAATATCCAATAAATGTGGTTCCACTTCATGATTGTGTCCCACTTGTTGTTGATTCTTCACAAAAAAATACAGTTTTATATCTTTATGTTTGAAGCCTGAAATGTGGCAAAAGGTCGCAAAGTTCAAGGGGGCCGAATACTTTCGCAAGGCACTGTATGTATCTGCTATTTACCTGATGTCAGTTTTATCCTCAGAAGCTGACATTTCTCCCATATTTTATTTTTGTAATATTTATATATATATATATACAGTACCAGTCAAAAGTTTGGACACACCTACTTATTCAATGTTTTTTTTTATTATTTTGACTATTTTCTACATTGTAGAATAAAAGTGAAGACATCAAAACTATGAAATAACACTTATGGAATTATATTTGAGATTCTTCAAAGTAGCCACCATTTGCCTTGATGACAGCTTTGCACACTCTTGGTATCCTCTCAACCAGCTACACCTGGAATGTTTTTCCAACAGCCAGGAGTTCCCACATATGCTGAGCACTGTGCTTTTCCTTCACTCTGTGGTCCAACTCATCCCAAACCCTCTCAGTTGGGTTGAGGTCAGGTGATTGCGGGAGCCAGGTCATCTGATGCAGCACTCCATCACTCTCCTTCTTGCTTATATAGCCCTTAGCCTGGAGGTGTGTTGGGTCATTGTCCTATGGAAAAACAAATTATAGTCCCACTAAGCGCAAACCAGATGGGGTGGCATATCACTGCAGAATGCTGTGGTGGCTACTTTGAAGAATCTCAAAATGTGTCTGTGTGTGTGTGTGTGTGTGGGGGGTCAACGCAAATAGTCCGGGTGGCCATTTGATTCATTGTTCAGCAGTCATATGGCTTGGGGTAGAAGCTGTTAAAGAATCTTTTGGACCTAGACTTGGCGCTCTGGTACCACTTGCCGTGTGGCAGCAGAGAGGAGAGTCTATGGGTGACTGGAGTCTTTAACAATTTTTGGGGCCTCCCTCTGACACCGCCTAGTATATAGGTCCTAGAAGGCAGGAAGCTTGGCCCCAGTGATGTACTGGGCTGTACGCACTACCCTCTGAAGCGCCTCATGGTGCCCGAGCAGTTGCCATACCAGGCAGTGATGCAACCGGTCAGGATGCTCTCGATGGTGCAGCTGTAGAACTGTTTGAGGATCTGGAGACCCATGCCAAATCTATTCAATCTCCTGAGGGGAAAAGGTGTTGTCGTGCTCTTTTCACGACTTCCGTGGCGTGTTTGAACCATGATAGTTTGTTGGTGATGTGGACACCAAGGAACTTTGAAAAACTCTCGACGCGCTCCACTACAGGCTATCGATGTGAATAGGGGGCGTGTTCGGCCCTCCTTTTCCTGAAGTCCACGGTCATCTCCTTTGTCTTGCTCATGTTGAGGGAGAGGTTGTTGTCTTGGCAACACACTGCCAGGTCTCTGACCTCCTCCCTATAGGCTGTCAAATCGTTGTCGGTGATCAGGCCTCCCACCATTGTGTCATCAGCAAATTTAATGATGGTGTTGGAGGCATGCTTGGCCACGCAGTTGTGGGTGAACACAGAGTACAGGAGGGGACTAATCACGCACATCTGAGGGGCCCCCTGTGTTGAGGATCAGCGTGGCAGATGTGTTGTTGTCTACTCTTACCACCTGGGGCCGGCCTGTCAGGAAGTCCAGGATCCAGTTGCAGAGGGAGGTGTTTAGTCCCAGGGATTTTAGCTTAGTGATGAGCTTTGTGGGCACTATGGTGTTGAACGCTGAGCTGTATTCAATGAACAGCATTCTCACATAGGTGTTCCTTTTGCCCAGGTGAGAAAGGGCAGTGTGTAGAGCGATTTAGATTGCATCATCTGTGGATCTGTTGAGGCGATATGTGAATTGGAGTGGGTCTAGAGTTTCCAGTATGATGGTGTTCATGTGAACCATGATCAGCCTTTCAAAGCAATTCATGGCTACCAGCATGAGTGCTATGGGACGGTAATCATTTAGGCAGGTTACCTTCACTTTCTTGGGTACAGGGACTATGGTGTTCTGCTTGAAACATGTAGGCGTTAGAGACTCGGTCAGGGAGAGGTTGAAAATGTCAGTGAAGACACTTGACAGTTGGTCCACGCATGTCCTGAGTACACATCCTGGTAATTCATCTGGCCCCGCGGTCTTATGAATATTGACCTGTTTAAAGGTCTTGCTCAAATCGGCTACAGAGAGCATGATCACATAGTCATTTGGAACAGCTGGTGCTCTCATGCATGGTTCAGTGTTGCCTCGAAGCGAGCATAAAAGGCATTTAGCCTGTCTGGTAGACTTGGGTCACTGGGCAGCTCGTGGCTAGGTTTCCTTTTGTAGTGCGTAATAGTTTGCAAGTCCTGCCACATCCGGCCAGCATTAGAGACGGTGTAGTAGGATTCAATCTTAGTCCTGTATTGACATTTTGCCTGTTTGATGGTTCGTCTGAGAGCATAGTGGGATTTCTTATAAGCATCCGGATTAGTGTCCCACTCCTTGAAAGCGGCAGCTCTAGCCTTTTGCTTGGTGCGGATTTGCCTGTAATCCATGGCATCTGGATGGGATATGTATGTACGGTCACTGTGGGGACGACGTAATCAATGCACTTATTGATGAAACCGGTTACTCAGGTGTTATACTCCTCAATGCCATTGGATGATTCCCTGAACATATTCCAGTCTGTGCTAGCTAAACAGTCCTGTAGCGTAGCATCTGCGGCATCTGACCACTTCTGTATTGAGTGAGTCACTAGTACCTCCTGCTTTAGTTTGGGCTTATAAGCAGGAATCAGGAGGATAGAATTTGGTCAGATTTTCCAAATGGATGCTGAGGGAGAGCTTTGTATGAGTCTCTGTGTGTGGAATAAAGGTGGTCTAGAGTTTTTTCCCCTTCTGGTTTCACATGACATACTGGTTGAAATGAGGTCAAAGGGATTTAAGTTTGCCTGCATTAAAGTACCCGGCCAGCAGGAGCACTGCTTCTGGGCGAGCATTTTCATGTTTTCTTATGGCCGTATACAGCTCCTTGAGTGTGGTCTTGGTGCCAGCGTCGGTTTGTGGTGGTAAATAAGCGGCTTTGAAAAATATAGATGAAAACTCTTGGTAGATAGAGTGGTCTACACATCGCGCACCAGCTGTTATTGACAAATAGACACACACCACCACCCCTCATCTTACCGGGCATAGCTGTTCTGTCCTGCCGATGTACGGAAAACCCAGCCAACTGTATGTTATCCGTGTCGTCGTTCAGCCATGACTCAGTAAAACATAAGATAATACAGTTTTTAATGTCCTGTTGGTAGGATAGTCTCTAACGGAGCTCATCCAGTTTATTCTCCTGTGATTGCACTTTGACTAATAGAATGGATGGTAGAGGCGGGTTACCCATTCACCGACAAATTCTCCCAAGGCACACTGATCTCTGCCTCCAGTATTTCCTTATTTTCTTCATGCGAATGACAGGATTTAGGCCTTGTCTGGGAGCAACATTATATCCTTCACGTCAGACTCATTAAAGAAAATATCTTTGTTCAGTTCGAGGTGAGTAATCGCTGTTCTGACATAAGAGACGGTATCAGCATTATGTACAAAATAAGTTACAAACAATGTGAAATAACACACAAAATAGTGCAATTGGTTAGGAGCCTATTCTTTCTATATATTTGTTATATTTGTCATATTGATTTGGTCTGTGATTCAGTGCTCTAGATCAACACCTTCTACTTATTTTTCCATCCACACTGCTCTGGCCCACATCCTCTGACATTAGAACCTGGGAGAATATACATTATTAGACAATATAATATAAGCCATAATTGCAAACCAATCTATTCCAATAGATCTGATCTTACTTAGCAAAACTGTGCAAAAGAAGGATCACCATGTATTGCCTGTGATAGGGTTTGAGTATGGCGAATAAAATCACGGACAGGTTTCCATCTTCTATAATTTCTTTGACAAATGCATAGTTGTCCTGGAGGAGGAAGCAACAATCCTGCATGTTATTCTTGATGTATGGTTGAATGTTCTTGGCAGTGTGTTTCACTTGGTCTGATTCAGACAAACGCCTTGTCACTTGTACCAATGGATTATGTGGGCTTTTGATGGCAATTAAGGTCATTGATTTGTTGTGAAATGCAATATCATCTGCCAAGTGAGTGACACCATGTACATTGTACACCGTAAATATATCACCATAGATACTCTTGCTCATCTCAACAAAGTGCACCAGCAGCTGTTTGGCATCATCAAGGTAATACCTTCTCCTGTCATCATCTGAATTTAGCAAACTTGACATGGCTACACTAATGGACATAAAGTGGTGATAGAACTTTTTGGAAACAACATCCTTCAATACTGTGGGACCCATGTAGAACAAAAACGGACTGTACTCAAGTCAGTGGCATTCCATCAGTCAAGTTCTGCTAGTGACCGAGGTTGTCGGGCAAATTATTTTGCCAATAAGCTTCGAAAGGAGATCAGAGCCTCTGACAAATTGTTTTTCTGAGAGGAAGACAGTCTGCATGAAAATGGTGGTATATATGTAGCCTAGTGGTTAGAGCGTTGGGCCAGTAACTGAAAGGTTGCTGGTCGTTCTGCCCCTGAACAAGGCAGTTAACCCACTGTTCCTAGGCTGTCATTGTAAATAAGAATTTGCTCTTAACTGACTTGCCTAGTTAAATAAAGGTAAAAAAAAGTTAACATTCTCATGAGACTCAAGCACACCATATGAATATAATCCAATGGAAAGACTGAAATACGTCTTTCAATGGAGATGTACTGTAGCTACCTGATGGCTAGCCATGTAGCCCAAGTTATTGAATTCACCATCATTTCTCTCTGGATGTGTCCCTTCAGAGTGCAACACAACCCTTCTTTTCCAAGAGCCTTTAATCTGACATCTTTCTCTTGAAAAATATCCACTATGGGATTTGATGCATTTCAGCACTGCTCACACTGGTGCATCACAAAGAAAAGCTTTGACTGTGAAATGGTAATGACTATTTGTCAGATTGATACCGTGAACGAGGAGCACCTTCAACTCCAATAGGACATTACTCAGATAATCATCCACAGGCACTAGCTTCTTCAGTGAACAAGGCAAAAACAAATGGATGGAAATCATTTAGGCTGCTTAAAATAGGCAAAAGTTGGCAGCTAGATGATTTGAAGAGAGGAACACTATCAACGTTGATTTTCAAATCTATTGAAACCTTAATGAAATCTGGATGCTCAACCAGTCTTCACTATATGATGCTCAACACCAAAATATGCAGTTACCCTCACATTTCATAATAGTATTGTATTCTATGGGTGTTCTAGTGGGTATTCTATGGGTATTCTAGTATTGTATTCTATGGGTGTATGTACATCTTTTGGAACATTGAGCACCTCTTTGAGAATTACCTATGAACTACTTACTGCACCCCTGGTAAGGTTGTTTGCATTAGCCCAACATGCCAGCTTCAAACATATACCACCCTTTGTTGCAGTTTGAGAAGATCTCAATCTCATCGCTAGCACAGTGGATCTGGGCCGATTCCGGCTGAGAGTCGGGGCACTCGGCTGAGAGTCAGACTCAGTCGACATTACATTTACATTTAAGTCATTTAGCAGACGCTCTTATCCAGAGCGACTTACAAATTGGTGCATTCACCTTATGACATCCAGTGGAACAGCCACTTTACAATAGTGCATCTAAATATTTTAAGGGGGTGAGAAGGATTACTTTATCCTATCCTAGGTATTCCTTAAAGAGGTGGGGTTTCAGGTGTCTCCGGAAGGTGGTGATTGACTCCGCTGTCCTGGCGTCGTGAGGAGTTTGTTCCACCATTGGGGAGCCAGAGCAGCGAACAGTTTTGACTGGGCTGAGCGGGAACTGTACTTCCTCAGTGGTAGGGAGGCGAGCAGGCCAGAGGTGGATGAACGCAGTGCCCTTGTTTGGGTGTAGGGCCTGATCAGAGCCTGGAGGTACTGAGGTGCCGTTCCCCTCACAGCTCCGTAGGCAAGCACCATGGTCTTGTAGCGGATGCGAGCTTCAACTGGAAGCCAGTGGAGAGAGCGGAGGAGCGGGGTGACGTGAGAGAACTTGGGAAGGTTGAACACCAGACGGGCTGCGGCGTTCTGGATGAGTTGTAGGGGTTTAATGGCACAGGCAGGGAGTCCAGCCAACAGCGAGTTGCAGTAATCCAGACGGGAGATGACAAGCGCCTGGATTAGGACCTGCGCCGCTTCCTGTGTGAGGCAGGGTCGTACTCTGCGGATGTTGTAGAGCATGAACCTACAGGAACGGGCCACCGCCTTGATGTTAGTTGAGAACGACAGGGTGTTGTCCAGGATCACGCCAAGGTTCTTAGCGCTCTGGGAGGAGGACATAATTGAGTTGTCAACCGTGATGGCGAGATCATGGAACGGGCAGTCCTTCCCCGGAAGGAAGAGCAGCTCCGTCTTGCGGAGGTGATCCGTCTTCCACACTGATATGTCTGCCAGACATGCAGAGATGCGATTCACCACCTGGTCATCAGAAGGGGGAAAGGAGAAGATTAATTGTGTGTCGTCTGCATAGCAATGATAGGAGAGACCATGTGAGGTTATGACAGAGCCAAGTGACTTGGTGTATAGCGAGAATAGGAGAGGGCCTAGAACAGAGCCCTGGGGGACACCAGTGGTGAGAGCGCGTGGTGAGGAGACAGATTCTCGCCACGCCACCTGGTAGGAGCGACCTGTCAGGTAGGACGCAATCCAAGCGTGGGCCGCGCCGGAGATGCCCAACTCGGAGAGGGTGGAGAGGAGGATCTGATGGTTCACAGTATCGAAGGCAGCCGATAGGTCTAGAAGGATGAGAGCAGAGGAGAGAGAGTTAGCTTTAGCAGTGCGGAGCGCCTCCGTGATACAGAGAAGAGCAGTCTCAGTTGAATGACTAGTCTTGAAACCTGACTGATTTGGATCAAGAAGGTCATTCTGAGAGAGATAGCGGGAGAGCTGGCCAAGGACGGCACGTTCAAGAGTTTTGGAGAGAAAAGAAAGAAGGGATACTGGTCTGTAGTTGTTGACATCGGAGGGATCGAGTGTAGGTTTTTTCAGAAGGGGTGCAACTCTCGCTCTCTTGAAGACGGAAGGGACGTAGCCAGCGGTCAGGGATGAGTTGATGAGCGAGGTGAGGTAAGGGAGAAGGTCTCCGGAAATGGTCTGGAGAAGAGAGGAGGGGATAGGGTCGAGCGGGCAGGTTGTTGGGCGGCCGGCCGTCACAAGACGCGAGATTTCATCTGGAGAGAGAGGGGAGAAAGAGGTCAGAGCACAGGGTAGGGCAGTGTGAGCAGAACCAGCGGTGTCGTTTGACTTAGCAAACGAGGATCGGATGTCGTCGACATTCTTTTCAAAATGGTTGACGAAGTCATCTGCAGAGAGGGAGGAGTGGGGGGGAGGAGGATTCAGGAGGGAGGAGAAAGTGGCAAAGAGCTTCCTAGGGTTAGAGGCAGATGCTTGGAATTTAGAGTGGTAGAAAGTGGCTTTAGCAGCAGAGACAGAGGAGGAAAATGTAGAGAGGAGGGAGTGAAAGGATGCCAGGTCCGCAGGGAGGCGAGTTTTCCTCCATTTCCGCTCGGCTGCCCGGAGCCCTGTTCTGTGAGCTCGCAATGAGTCGTCGAGCCACGGAGGCGGGAGGGGAGGACCGAGCCGGCCTGGAAGATAGGGGACATAGAGAGTCAAAGGATGCAGAAAGGGAGGAGAGGAGGGTTGAGGAGGCAGAATCAGGAGATAGGTTGGAGAAGGTTTGAGCAGAGGGAAGAGATGATAGGATGGAAGAGGAGAGAGTAGCGGGGGAGAGAGAGCGAAGGTTGGGACGGCGCGATACCATCCGAGTAGGCGCAGTGTGTGAAGTGTTGAATGAGAGCGAGAGGGAAAAGGATACAAGGTAGTGGTCGGAGACTTGGAGGGGAGTTGCAATGAGGTTAGTGGAAGAACAGCATCTAGTAAAGATGAGGTCGAGCGTATTGCCTGCCTTGTGTGTAGGGGGAAGGTGAGAGGGTGAGGTCAAAAGAGGAGAGGAGTGGAAAGAAGGAGGCAGAGAGGAATGAGTCAAAGGTAGACGTGGGGAGGTTAAAGTCGCCCAGAACTGTGAGAGGTGAGCCGTCCTCAGGAAAGGAGCTTATCAAGGCATCAAGCTCATTGATGAACTCTCCGAGGGGACCTGGAGGGCGATAAATGATAAGGATGTTAAGCTTGAAAGGGCTGGTAACTGTGACAGCATGAAATTCAAAGGAGGCGATAGACAGATGGGTAAGGGAGAAAGAGAGAATGACCACTTGGGAGAGATGAGGATCCCGGTGCCACCACCCTGCTGACCAGAAGCTCTCGGGGTGTGCGAGAACACGTGGGCGGACGAAGAGAGAGCAGTAGGAGTAGCAGTGTTATCTGTGGTGATCCATGTTTCCGTCAGTGCCAAGAAGTCGAGGGACTGGAGGGAGGCATAGGCTGAGATGAACTCTGCCTTGTTGGCCGCAGATCGGCAGTTCCAGAGGCTACCGGAGACCTGGAACTCCACGTGGGTCGTGCGCTGGGACCACCAGATTAGGGTGGCCGCGGCCACGCGGTGTGGAGCGTTTGTATGGTCTGTGCAGAGAGGAGAGAACAGGGATAGACAGACACATAGTTGACAGGCTACAGAAGAGGCTACGCTAATGCAAGGAGATTGGAATGACAAGTGGACTACACGTCTCGAATGTTCAGAAAGTTAAGCTTACGTAGCAAGAATCTTATTGACTAAAATGATTAAAATGACACAGTACTGCTGAAGTAGGCTAGCTGGCAGTGGCTGCGTTGTTGACTTTGTAGGCTAGCTGGCAGTGGCTGCGTTGTTGACACTACACTAATCAAGTCGTTCCGTTGAGTGTAATAGTTTCTACAGTGCTGCTATTCGGGGCTAGCTGGCTAGCTAGCAGTGTTGATTACGTTACGTTGCGTTAAAAGAACGACAATAGCTGGCTAGCTAACCTAGAAAAATCGCTCTAGACTACACAATTATCTTTGATACACAGACGGCTATGTAGCTAGCTATGTAGCTAGCTACGATCAAACAAATCAAACCGTTGTGCTGTAATGAAATGAAATGAAAATGTGATACTACCTGTGACATCATGTGGCCCGAGTCTGGGCCACCTTAGGCAGTATTACTTATAGCTAGGATGCGGGGATTATGCTAGACCGATTCCGGTTTGAGTTATCTGGCCCAAACTTATTACATTGGGGCTACTCTCTGGCAGATGATTACACAAGCTGCTTTATATAAATATTAATCATTTTATTATTTATTTTCCCATATTTTCTCATTGTTTCTGTGATCAAAAAATACAATTAACATTTAAACTGCATTCTTTAGAGTCCTGTTTAAGTCGTTTTTTATACTTTGTGCAAGGCAATTGATAAGCATTAAAAACTTTGTGGATGGAGCCTCCCGAGTGGCGCAGCGGTCTAAGACACTGCAACGTAGTTTCAAACTGTGTTGCTACAGATGCTGGTTTGAGACCGGTGCCGGCCGCTACAGGAAGACCCGTGAGTCGACGCACAATTGGCACAGAGTCGTCCAAGTTATAGGGGAGGGTTTGGCCAGCTGGGTGGGCCAGGAGCATGCGTGCTGCCACGGTCACCAGGTGGACGGTGTGTCCTCCGACAATTTTTTTGGGGGGGTGGGTATCATTTGTATGCATTAAATGCAATATATTAATATTTAACATTACTAAATTGGGCAATTTTGCAAACATTTAAGAAATTTGCATCGGGTCGCTTCTGGGGGGATTCTGGTAAGATGCCAACAAAGTCGGCTGAATTCCGGTAGACAGAAACGGCCCGATGTACTTGGGACGATTCTGGGCAGTCATTTATTTAGATTCCGGGCTGAGTCCGACAACCGATTCCGGCCCGATTCAATAATTCCCCCCCTCCCCGGAAGAAGGCCGCTTCTGGGCCGATTAAACATACCATTTTACTATCAACATTGAAAAAAAATCGAATAAAATGTCAGATCAAAAATGAAATTCAACAATTTCAACCATCCAAAATGTAATATAGGGTGAAAAACAGACATTGATTAAACAGTGAGAACATATAGAAAATGTTGAAAATGTGACATGGATCTGATGTTGTTCAACACATTTACAACACCACATAATATGAATTGTGTAGCAATTTCCATGTAGATTCTACGTGAGATGTTTCACCATTCTACATCGGATTTAAAGCAATTTCAAAATATACAGTACCAGTCCAAAGTTTGGACACTTACTCATTCAAGGGTTTTTCTTGATTTGTACTATTTTCTACATTGTAGAATAATAGTGAAGAGATCACAACTATGAAATAACACATATGGGTTAATGTAGTAACCAAAAAAGTATTACATCAAAATATATTTTATATTTGAGATTCTTCAAAGTAGCCATCTTGATGGCAGCTTTGCACACTCTTGGCATTCTCTCAACCGGCGTCATGAGGTAGTCAACTGGAATGAATTTCAATTAACAGGTGTGCCTTGTTAAAAGTTAATTAGTGGAATTTCTTTCCCTCTTAATGCATTTGAGCCAATCAGTTGCGTTGTGACAAGATAGGAGTGGTATACAGAAGAAAGCCCTATTTGGAAAAAGACAAAGTCCATATTATGGTAAGAACAGCTCAAACAAGCAAAGAGAAACGACAGTCCATCATAACTTTAATACATGAAGGTCAGTCAAAGCAGAACTTTGAGTTCTAAGTTTCTTCCAGTGCACACACAAAACCATCAACGATGAGTGGCTCTCATGACGACCACCACAAGGAAAGAAGACCCAGAGTTACCTCTGCTGCAGAGGATAAGTTCATTAGAGTTACCAGCCTCAGAAACTGCAGCCCTAATAAATGCTTCACAGAGTTCAAGTAAGACACATCTCACCATCAACTGTTCAGAAGAGACTATGTGAATCAGGCATTCAAGGTCGAATTGCTGCAAAGAAACCACTACTAAAGGACGCCAATAAGAAGAAAAGTCTTGCTTGGGCCAAGAAACACGAGCAATGGACATTAGACCGGTGGAAATCTGTCTGTTCAAATTTATATTTTTGGTTCCAACTGCTGTGTTTTTGTGAGACGCACTGTAGGTGAACAGAAGATCTCCACATGTGTAGTTCCCACAGTGAAGCATGGAAGAGTGTGTGTGATGGTGCTTTGCTGGTGACACTGTCAGTGATTTATTTACAATTTAAGGCACACTTAACCAGCATGGCTACCACAACATTCTGCAGCGATACGCCATCCCATCTGGTTTGGGCTTAGTGGGACTATCATTTGTTTTTCAACAGGAAAATGACCCAACACAACTCAAGGCTGTGTAAGGGCTATTGGACCAAGAAGGATAATGATGGAGTGCTGCACCAGATGACCTGGCTTCCACAATCACCCAACCTCAACCAAATTGAGATGGTTTGGGACGAGTTGGACCACAGAGTGAACGAAAAGCAGCCAACAAGTGCTCAGCATGTTTGGGAACTCCTTTCAGACTGTTGGAAAAGCATTCCAGGTGAAGCTGGTTGAGAGAATACCAAGAGTGTGCAAAGCTGTCATCAAGGCAAAGGGTGGCTACTTTGAAGAATCTCAAATATAAAATATAATTTAAATGTTTGCAAAGAGGGTTGAAATGATATGAAAACAGTACTGGTTAATTACTTTTTGCAAATCCAAATCTGTTCCAAACATATATTCAACGTCACAATACTTTGACAAATTACGTTGAAACGATGTTGATTTAACCAGTTTGTGCCAAGTGGGAAGAATGTCAACTAAATCAATGGTTAGGTATAAAAATGTATATCAGACCATATTTCACCAGAACATAATTGGCATTTTTTAAATCTGAATTCATGTTGAATTACTGGAGTAAATCAGTTGTTTTGAATAGTTGTTGTGAGCCATAACCAATCTCCAGACTAGACTGTAGAGACAGACTGACAGCATTCAAAACTACTTCCACTTCATGATAAGCGAGTGTGCTGGTAATCTCCAAGTCTCTTTGAAGGCCAGTGTAATAGGCCGCAGACTAGTTCATAACAAAGTCCAGCTGTCTTTTATGGGTCCGACGTTAGGGTTGATGTAAACACATCTTTACTCTTTACATATTCTCCAGCACGTTAGCCTGCTGCTGCAACTTGGGAGTTGAATTTCCAAATCAAAGACTTCGGTCTTTCAGCAGTTTCCTCTAAATCCATCAATTATTGATCATCATTGTCGAGCATGTGAATACATGTCCATTACCATAAGACTACACGTGTTTCTTTAATAAGGTGCACCTGAATCAAGACAATAAAGTGTCACTCATTTCATATGGATTTGTTCAAGCCTAAACGCAACCAACCAATCTACATGCGATTCTCAAAACCAACCCTGGATGTGATGTGAGAATGGCTATTCTTCTCACCACACACTGGTAGCTCATCCATAATGGTTGTTGTATCAGATCAATATTTATTATCTTAAGCAGTGATCCCTGACCACTTCTACATTGATCACCTGTTTGTAATCATATTAAGTTTTACATGGTTAATACCCATCATCTATCAGCATTAGGTCACACATTGTATTTCAATTCATGTTTGTCTACTTAAGGGTAATTGCATTCCTGCGTCTGTGAATGAAGCTCTGTCCCCCTGCATTGACTGTGGAGCAACTCAAGGTTGAGTGTCAGTATGTGACGGATTCAAGTGAAATTAACCTATTTAAATGGTGCATACACTACATTCAAGGTTTTATCTATTCTAAAAGGAACAAAATGGTTTTAGGAAACATACAATGCCTTCAGAATGTATTTATACACCTTGACTTATTCCACATTTTGTTTCTTACACCCGTAATTCAAAATGGATTAAATAGATTTTTTTCTCACACACATGTACACAAAATACCCTATAATGACAAAGTGAAAATGTATACACTACCGTTCAAAAGTTTGGGGTCACTTAGAAAATGTCAGTGTTTTTGAAAGAAAATTACATTTTTGGTTCATTAAAATACATCAAATTAATCAGAAATACAGTGTAGACATTGTTAATGTTGTAAATGACTATTGTAGCTGGAACCGGCAGATTTTTTATGAAATAGCTACATAGGCGTACAGAGGCTCATCACTCCTGTGTTCCAATGGCACGTTGTGTGTTAGCTAATCCAAGTTTATCATTTTGAAAAGGCTAATTGATCATTAGAAAACCCTTTTGCAATTATGTTAGCACAGCTGAAATCTGTTGTTTTGATTAAAGAAGCAATAAAGCTGGTCTTTAGACTAGTTGAGTATCTGGAGTATCAGTATTTGTGGATTACAGGATGCTGACCTAGGCAGAGTTCCTCTGTCCAGTGTCTGTGTAGTTTTGCCCATCTTAATATTTTATTTTATTTGGCCAGTCTGAGATATGGATTTTCCTTTGCAACTCTGTCTAGAAGGCCAGCATCCCAGGGTCACCTCTTCACTGTTGATGTTGAGACTGGTGTTTTGCTGATACTATTTAATGAAGCTGCCAGTTGAGGACTTGTGAAGCATCGGTTTCTCAAACTAGGCGCTCTAATGTACTTGTCTTCTTGCTCAGCTGTGCATCGGGGCATCCCACTCTTTCTATTCTGGTTAGAGCCAGTTTGTGCTGTTCTGTGAAGAGGGTAGTACACAGCGTTGTACGAGATCTTCAGTTTCTTGGCAATTTCTCGTATGGAATAGCCTTAATTTCTCAGAACAAGAATAAACTGAACCGTTTCAGAATGATCAATTAGCCTTTCAAAATGATAAACTCGGATTAGCTAACACAACATGCCATTGGAACACAGGAGTGATGGTTGCTGATAATGGGCCTCTGTACTCCTATGTAGATATTCCATTACTCAGTGATGTGTTGGATTTGACCCTAACATAATGCTTTGTATTCAGGGCATAAAGTTTATTTCTTGCCACATTTCTTGCAGCTTTACTTTAGTGCCTTATTGCAAACAGGATGCATGTTTTGGAATATTTGTAATTCTGTACAGGCTTCCTTCTCTTTACTTTGTCATTTTAGTTTAGTATTGTCGAATAACTAAATTGTTGTTGATCCATCCTCCTCAGTTCTATCACAGCCATTAAACTATGTTTGGCCTCATGGTGAAAAAGTTTACAGAATTTACAAACAGGAGCTGAAATAGAGTTCAAATCACAGATCCAAAGTTTGCGAGCACAAACCCAATCCTGCTTTGGCGTGAGCAATTAAAATATCAGCTTCAATCAGCCCATGGATCCATCTCCAACTGGCCTGACCTTGCTTTCAAAAGGCAAAAAACAAGGCAGTGGAATTTTCCAGCCCAGCTGGCAATGAAGCCTGTCTGCTGGAGCTGAATACATTGATGCTCCCTAAGGATCCACCTCAGTATCCTCTTCTGCTGCACATTGACAAGAATATATTCCCAAAAAATTGAGCGAGCGAGGCTTATTTGAATTGGATACATATTTATAACAGATTTTGTTGTATAACAGATTTCTTCAAAAAAGTATCTATACATAGTGTTTCAATAAACATAACATATCTTCGTGCAAAGCATGAAACTGAAGAGTTTTACAGTACAGCGCTGCATGTTCACCAAGACCTTCCGTTAATATGTTGGCCCTAATGATCAACAAATCCAAGTGCTTCCATTTTTAAATGTATTTTTTATTTAATCTTTAACTAGGCAAGTCAGTTAAGAGCAAATTCTTATTTACAATGACGGCCTACCCCGGCCAAACCCGGACGCCGCTGGGCCAATTGTGTGCTGCCCTATGGGATTCCCAATCACGGCCGAATGTGATGCAGCATACTCTGTAATCAATCTCTTTTCCCTAGCTGAAAGAACAGGCTACAGAATGCATTTCATTGCAGTTGGTTCCCTTTCAAATACTTGTTTTGATGTACCACATGTGGGATTCGCAAGCATCACCTATTAGGCTTGGGTGGCATCCAGATCGTCATACCGACCTTGTGCCATACCGGGATATTTTGTAATACTGGAACTGAACACAAGGGGTGGCGTTGTCAAACCCCACTGATACTCTAATCTGAAGAATAGCAATGCCAACAAATACATGGAAAATCCCATAGAGAGTGCTTATTAAATTAAACTAGTTTCAGGAAACTAAGCATATGACGCACGTCACTACTTCACAGGAGAAGCATTTGAACGTAAACATTCATTTTTTAAATCAAAAATGCGTGTCAGAAATGCCTTCTGGAACACGTGAACTTTCATGTGCCTTAATAACAAACTTGTACTCCCGAGTCCACAAAGCTTCAGCTTTTCCTCATCCCGCTTCTACTGCGATTGATTCACGCGACCAGACCACTGCATCCCCATCTTACGAGCGGCTGAGGATAAATCTTCGCTTTTAAACAACTCTCCTCAATGGAGCAGGGCCAAGACATACCAGTAATATCCTACTGCCCAGGATTGGGAATACTGTATTAGGAACAATGTGCTGCTTTTCCTTTGGCTACATTGCCTGACATCTTCCATCATGCCACCGGCTGCTCTGTACCCAGAGAGCACACTTCCCGCATCTATCCGGACTGACTTGCTGCATCCTGGTAGAAGCTACAACCCTGTGAGGGCCCTGAGAGACCCCATTCCCAAAACAGTGACCTGGAGAGCTGACACACCCTGACACACCCTGATTTTTTTATTGAACCTTTATTTAACTAGGCAAGTCAGTTAAGAACAAATGTATGTTACCTATCCTCCGTTTTCAGTCTACATGGAGCAAAGAAACAGGACCTTCCAGTCATCTTCGAGCCCCTCGATGGCCAGTGACTTTCCGGTCAGCCGGTACACACTGCTCACGACCAGTCCAGGCTGCTATCATCATGCAGGATTTGTACCCTAGCAAACAAAGCAATTATATACCCTCACCCGGATGCTATAGCAGGCCGGTGACTCCTGGAAAAGAGTGCCAGCCCCCTTAGGCAAGCTCTCTGTTTTACAGTTGATGCATTTTCTTGGAAGAATGATATGACTAAACAGATCGTTCCTTCCTACACTCGGTTTTCCATCATCCTATACTGTAAAAATGCCAGACTTTTTTGGACGGAGAGGTTTCGTCATTGTTAAGGTCCTCTAGCCGCTTTCTCAGCTTGCGAGGGCCCCGACAGGAACGCAGTTTATCCAAACTTATGTCGCTTACTCCCAGCCTCTAAGTCTATAGCTCGTCCTGGGACGTGTCTATTGTGCTGAAGATTCTTTCACAGCAGCTACTAGCCGCTGAGAAGCATAGAGATGTAATATTCCTCAGTCTTTCGCTTTACTACTGCCCTTGGCATACCTAAAGCGAGTGTGTGGACTGCTCTTTACCAGCCACTGTTCAAGCCCGGAGTCTTTCAGGTTAATGTAGCTAACCCCATCCATTGGCATGGGTTGACATTTTCTCTTTGTCACACCTTGGAGCCTATGGCTTTTTGCCTGTCGCCTTCCCCAGAAGGGTGTTCCCATCATTGTCCAGTATGTGTATTGCGCATCTACTTGGATGGAATGAGAGCTCAGGCAAAGTTATGATGCTCTTCATTCATTGGGAAACCAATGGACCCTTCTATCTTAGACGATATCCTGCCGGATCATGAGGACTATTATATTTATTCACACTGGCGTGGGTGATAGCCTTCGGAGGGACCTGAAAGGTCCCTCTCCTACAGAGGAGTGTACCTCTTGGGTACAGTTTTTGGGAGGACAAATCACATTAAACTTAGATTTTGTGAGGCACAAATTGGGCTTCCCCTCAGTTATGAGGTTTTTCCCGACGGGTTGTTTATGCACCTTCTTGGTGCGTACTCCCTCTGTTTCGGAGCCTCTGAGGGTTGCTGATGTGACTACCCTGGCTTCAGAGACCATGTTTGCGATATGGGAGTCGGCCATTTCTCACGTGATACAGATGTATCACCGTATTTCCCTGTGCGGAAGAGCGCAAGGAAGAGAAGCATGCTTGATAATAACCAGAGTGGCTCCTTATCCTGTATTTAAAAGGGGGAGATCAAGCTGATCCTAACTGTTAAAGGCCTATTTCTATTTTGCCTTGTTTATCAAAAGTGTTGTAAAAACTTGTCAATAATCAAATGACTGGCTTTCTTAATGTGTATAGTATTCTCTTTGGGTATGCAATCTGGTTTCCACTAAGGTTATGGATGTGTCACTGCAACCTTAAAGCTCCTCAATGATGTCACCATTGCACTTGATTCTAACCAATGTTGTGCTGCTATTAATATTGACTTGGCCAAAGCTTTTGATACGGTAGACCATTCCATTCTTGTGGACCAGCTAAGAAGTATTGGTCTCCGAGGGGTCTTTGGGCTGGTTTGCTAACTACCGCTCTCAAAGAGCGCAGTGTATAAAGTGAGAAAATCTGCTGTCTCAGCCACTGCCTGTCACCAGGAGAGTACCCCAAGACACGATCCTAGGCCCCACACTCCTCTCAATTTACATCAACAACATAGCTGAGGCAGTAGGAAGCTCTCGCATCCATTTATATACAGATGATCTTCAGATTTTTTGTTAAATGCTCTACAACAAAGCTTTCTTGGTGTCCAACAATCTTTCTCTACCCTTAAC
This sequence comes from Oncorhynchus keta, assembly GCF_023373465.1. Taxonomy (NCBI): domain Eukaryota; kingdom Metazoa; phylum Chordata; class Actinopteri; order Salmoniformes; family Salmonidae; genus Oncorhynchus; species Oncorhynchus keta. The sequence goes on from NC_068424.1 coordinate 43,750,933, forward strand.
CTTGTTCTGAACACCTCCAAAACAAAAGTAATGTGGTTTGGTAAGAAAAATGCCCCTCTCTCCACTGGTGTGATTACTACCTCTGAGGGTTTAGAGCTTGAGGTAGCAACCTCATACAAGTACTTGGGAGTATGGCTCGGTGGTGCACTGTCCTTCTCTCAGCACATATCAAAGCTGCAGGCTAAAGTTAAATCTAGACTAGGCTTCCTCTTTCGTAATCGCTCCTCTTTCACCCCAGCTGTCAAACAAACTGTGATTCAGATGACCATCCTACCCATGCTAGATTACGGAGACGTAATTTATAGATCGGCAGGTAAGGGTGCTCTCAAGCGGCTAGATGTTCTTTACCATTCGGCCATCAGATTTGCCACCAAGGCTCCTTATAGGACATCACTGCACTCTATACGCCACTGTAAACTGGTCAGCTCTGTATACCCGTCGCAAGACCCACTGGTTGATGCTTATTTATAAAATCCTCTTAGGCCTCACTCCCCCCCCATCTGAGATCTACTGCAGCCTTCATCCTCCACATACAACACCCATTCTGCCAGTCACATTCTTTTAAAGGTCCCCAAAGCACGCACATCCCTGGGTCGCTCCTCTTTTCAGTTTGCTGCAGCTAGCGACTGGAACGAGCTGCAACAAAACACTCAAACTGGACAGTTTTATCTCAATCTCTACATTCAAAGACTCAATCAACGACACTCCTACTGACAGTTGTGGCTGCTTTGTATGATGTATTGTTGTTCTTAACTGACTTGCCTAGTTAAATAAAGTCTAAATACAATTTAAAAAATGAGATGAAGGGCTCACTTTATTTGCCACTCTACTTGTCTGTCGGTCTCCAACAGATGTTTCCGATAGGTTATTTGGAGAGAATAGTTGATCCTAGCGAATCCCACATGTGATACATCTCACTCATTATCAGAAATTTGGGGTTACGCAAGTAACCTTAGGTTGTTTTATTACTGTAGAAAATCTTTATGCTTGCAAAACTAACCCTATTGGTCTCATCTGTGATTCAATCAAATTTAGCACACTAACTCCCACAGACACCTTTTCACTTTTTATCTTAGGCACACGCTAAGACAATGTGTGTGCCTAAAAACCCATGTACTGTAGATACTACAGGTTAACCATGATAGCAGCAGCTAATATCTTAACGGTTAACTACAAACATTAAGTGCCCTTATTGTAACTGTGGGACATTCAATATATTCATTAAATGTTGAGTCCTTTCTGAATATAGCAACAATTCAGATCTTCCCTTCTAAATAGTTCATTATCGAAACAAGGCATTATCATGACATCCCTTTAGATTTAATCTCTGCAGTGACATAGAGGTGGTGTTTGAGGTAAGGGTATTCAGCTGATGATGGTCCTGGCCCAGCTTGCAGAGTACAGGTTGTGGTCCTGGCCTGGGTCTCTCTCCATGAGGTACAGTTCCACAGCGTGGACCACCAGGTCAGTCTGGAAGCTAGCAGGGTCAAAACCCACCCACAGGGTGAAGCGGTAGTCTCAGGAGGGCAGAGTAGCCCATCACCTGGAATTCCTTCAGGTTAGGCAGGTCAGAGTTCTCCTGGGGGAGGGGGGTCTGCGGGCCTTGGGATACTGGCTGCAGTCCTTGCTGTAGTCTAGGTGCTTGAAGGAGTAGGCCAGGTTGTCTCCCTAGGGTACAGAGATCCACGTCGAAGGAGTTGTCAAGACAGGGGTGTGGGGGCTTCAGCCCAGCCAGGTAAGACACTGTGGGGTAGACATCTAGCAGCTCATTCACATTCCTCCAGTGAGAGTGAGATAGTCACAATCCATCAACAGAACTGGGAATAACAATGTCACATAGTAGAGAACAAACTTCTCTTGCACCATCTGTCCTGTGGGAGAATGATTGTCACAGGAAGGAAGGAGTCAGAGGAATACGAAAGTCTCAAATTACTCAATGGCTTCCTTTCGTTCACTGAACCAATGTCTGATAGGGGAAAAAAAGACTGGATAGGTTTCCAGCATACTGCTTTCCTCTGTCACACCTTGCAAGATCAGTGCTAATTATATAATAAAGTATAAGAGAAGTACACACAAGGAATTAAAACTAGTTACTAACTATGACTGAATACCTTGTGTAAAGTGATGCTGTGCTGGACCAAACACATCTATGTAGGGAAAGATCTCATCCCCTGGCGGACTGCAGTCACACCTGGTACGTAGAACATTAGGGGAAGGCGAGTGGCCACGTCAAAGTTGCTGTATTTGGCCCATTCCCCATGCTACCCAAGTGACCATCCTTTAAGAGAAAGGAATCATATTTTACAAAAATGACAATGTAATTAAGCAATCGGACAACATAAAATGTATTATTGGCCATGGTATGCAACATACAGGCATGGAATAAAAAACATGTAACAATAACTCATTTTACATACGATGCTCCTTTAAATCAACCTACAGTTCATAGTCAAGACAACATATCAGTCCCTCCAGGAATTCAGCAGGGATTTTTTGTGATATTTGTAGGCAAAAATTCTGACATTTTGCACGGTAATATGCAATGATTTTGTCCAATTTGTTGTAGAAATGCGCTGACGAGGGAAAACATTTCTTGACGTGTGGCTTGATTGAACCATATTATGTGGTAAATTAGAGGTGATTGGTTGAAATTGCATGCCCTCTTTATAAACTGTGGTGATGGGTCAGTTTTATGCGATGATTTGACTTTTTTTAATGCAGAAGTGCAGTGATTGTTCAAATTTGCAAGCTCTCGCATAATATGGAGGGAATTGTTGATTTTTCAAAAAAAAAAACATGATCATAGAATCCTGGAGGGACTGATATATGCTATGAATGGATCCAAGCTGGTGAAGTAAATCTTTGTCAACTCAGGAAGGTGAAGGCAGAATTTTGATGTTCTCACACCCCCATCTAGTGGCTAAAGAGTACCTCAAGCACTGCCATTAACAAACCATTACAGACACTAGGGGTTCGTTCAGTTTGATTAAACGCTTGGTACATTGCATGACGGTTTGTACTGAATGACATGTTCTCCCACGTTCTTTTAACAAATTTTGAGGTACGTTTGCTCCGTTTGGTGTGTGTGGTGGGGTGCGGCTTGGAGCAATGAGTGACGTATTTAAAGGGCAGCGGTGTATTTTGAATCGTCATACCAACCCACGACCCAACTCCTCCCCGTTTTTCAACTTGTCATTCAGAACAGCAACGTTTCTATTTAACTGAACACTGCACACCATTTTTTTTCATACTGAACCCAGCCCAGTTTAGGACTGGGCTATATGGACAAATTACTTTTCCAATGGTCTGAAGTAAAGAGCACATCATTGTCTTTAGCCAGGCCCAGATCATCCAGAGTATTTGACAACATGCCCACTTGGGAGTCCAGGTATATCACAGAGACATAATAGTGCTGTCGAATCTAGAGCTGAGTCACAAACATTGTCTGATGAAGGTCTCTGACCGAAACAGATTTTTAACTCTGGATTTATAATAAACAATATATATTCTATAATGAGAGTGTCTTGACATAACTTCTGATGCTGAGTCACTAACACAAATATTAATAGTATGTGGTATGAAACCAAAAACGGCTCTTCAAAGGGTTCTCCTTTGGGGACAGCCGAAGAACCCTTTTAGGTTCTAGATAGCACTTTTTTCCCCCAAGAGTGTGCATGTATAATCAACCTGGAATTCCTTTGGTATTGGTTCATATGGGAAGCTGATCTTCAGAGCTTGAACATCTTCCTAATGTCAGTCCAGGGATTGTAGGTCATGCTGGGGAGGCCTTTAGGAACATCAGGGTAATCTTATCCAGGGGGTAGTGCTTCAAGAACTCCTAATACACACAAAGTTTGTTAGGCAATTGGCAAAGCCTTTCATCAGTTAACAAATCATACCATCTACATTAGGGCTCTCCAACCCTGTTTCTGGAGTGATACCCTCCTGTAGGTTCACCCCAACCCCAGTTGTAACTAACCCGATTCAGCTTATCATCAGCCATTTATTAGAATCAGGTGCGCTTGAATAGTGTTGGAGCAAAAACCTATAGGCCGGTAGCGCTGCAGGGACAGGGTTGGAGAGCCTGATCATTCTATTGGGGGAATCATACTTGCTCATTAATGCCATCTGATTGCACAGTTAAAAAGTCCATGTCTGAAAATAAGGGCAGCTGCAGGTGCGGTACCTGTGGGATTCTGAAAGGAATGTGAGGTTTGTGGAATCCAACAGCCAGAAATAAGTGCTTCTCAGAATCCCTTGTGGACTTGAGCAGTCTGACAGCCTCTGTGCTCTCCATGTATGGTAGTGTCCCTAGAGGGGGTTCTGACACATTCACCGAGCACAGCAGGTTGACATGCAGTTGGCCATCAATGCCCTTGCAAACCTAAACAAAACAACATTTTCTTTAGCTAAACAACATTTTACATGTATGAATGTGAAAATGCACAGAAAAAACATCTTACGATAAGCAGTTTGAGTATTACACAGAGAGATGGCTCAAAAAGGGCAGGCAGAAGCATCTTTAGCCGTCCTTCTGTAGCTCAGTTGGTAGAGCATGGCGCTTGTAACGCCAGGGTAGTGGGTTCGATCCCCGGGACCACCCATACGTAGAATGTATGCACACATGACTGTAAGTCGCTTTGGATAAAAGCGTCTGCTAAATGGCATATATTATTATATTATTATTATATCTTAAAGATGGAATCCGCAGTAGGAAGAAACAGCGCCACTGTCCACCCTACCAATGTTGTTTTTGTTGAAAAAGTGATGACAAGCCTTGCGCAATGTGGTAAATAAAATAAAATAAATAAAAAAAATGCAGTCCATATTCTGCTGTTCTATTGCTGTGCAATGATGTCCAAGGGGGAAAAAAAGTGCTTTGCTGTTTTACAGTATCCACTAGGGTTTCAATTTGGAAAATGTGGCACCGGACATTTGACCAGCAGAATTTTAATTCAGCAGACATTTGAAAATGTACCGGACCCAAGGGCATTGGGTGAGTAACCTGATTAGGGCCTCTACCCAGTGCGAAGAATGACATAAATCACATTTAGTTTAACGTCATTCTTATTAACAGAACATGCAAATGGAAGATGCAACGATTTGTGGTCCTTGTTAACAAATTCTGATGTGCACTTTGAAGATGTTAGAACTGTCCACATTTACTTTTCCTCAGCTAACAAGACTAACGAACAGCAAAATCACTAGCCCCCATAGTAGAAAAGTTTACCTATACTATTGGTGCGCTTGTCGAGAAAGAAAGCCTATTCCGAACAGACTTTGGGACAGCTGTGGGACGATAGATCCCAAATTCATATAACCAGGCCTAGGCTACATAAACAAAAAAAAGTTAAAAAGAAAAAAAAGAGTATTATGCAACAGATCAGAACATTCATTTAAAAATGTTGATAAACTATTATTCACATTATAAAGTTCAGCAATACACACAAGGCAGTAGGCTTCACGTGAATGCTAGTACCATAATGCAATTAGCAGGACAAAGTGTTAAAAGCACACCGCACATGCCTGCGGTTTCATGTGACAGAGATGATGCAACAACTAGCATGGGTTGCTAATATGACACAGATTGTGCCTTTGGCTACTGGACAATGAAATAAAGTTGATATAAAATAATTGCCTCCACTGATAGTCCGATGTTGGCAAGACTTCTTTAAAGCAAGGTAAGATATGCCTCATAATATGCAGTAAAATGTTCAGGTTTCAAACAATTAAGTATATGTTTTCAAAATGTATGCTGCCTCCAGCTCATTGCAAAGTCGTGTGTGTGATGCGCTGATGAAGCCTGCCTTCTGTTGTCTATGCATTTGCTGTTTGAGATGCTGTAGCAGCAGCTCTTGCTCTGTCTGACAGATATTCCACTCAAAGGCTCTGTATGTGTATGCTGTACTCGTGATAAGAGACATAAACAAATATACTGTACACATGTGCCAATTTAGTTCCACCAAATTATGCAAATTAACCTGTAGACCGATACACATGACCAGTCAAATGTATTTACATCCACTGGTATTTACATCAATTAATAGGCTTAAAAGCATTTCGCAATGGGCTTTTTCCTCTCCCGGTGGACAATTGACTGGCAGCAATTTTATTTATCAGCTTTTCAACAATACATAAAAAATATAAAAAAATATTGTCCAAAACCCGGCTAGTACCGGCTAATGGAAACCCTGGTTTTCTTAGAGGAGTATCTACACAATTAACTACTGTTTGCAATAACTTCTTTGTTGTAATATGGCAAACGGACGTGGCAGTTTCACCATTAAGGATTCCAGCTTTAAATGAATGTTTGTATACTGAATTGAATCCATTCACTATACTGAATAGTACCCATTAAATATACAAACATTCATTTAAGTCATACATGACCAGAGCATCTGTAGACTAGGGAGACACGGCAGCAGTCAAGGCAAACACTGACCTTCCTATTATCATATTTGAAAGAGGGAGGATGATAAGGAGGTACAGACCAGCTGTATGGGTAATCATCTGAGTGATTGGCGGCTGGCTATGCCTTCAACACAAGCACATAAAACAGTGAGAGTAGCACAACACAATGACTCAGGAGGACAAGTATTTAACAAGGCAACTGAAACAGCCTCTAGCAATTTGAAAGCTCTCACATGAGATCCTGCACCAAATAAGCAGGGAGAAATTTGAAAAAAAAAACTGAAAACAGTGGATATTAAACAAAGTGCAGAAAACCAGAAAATTGTTAACACATTTTTCAAAGTAGACTGATAAAATAAATTCACCAACCACTAAAAACATTAAGTAGGTCTAGAAAAATGGCTAGGATATTTACCTGGATGAAAGACCTTCCCCACTGGCATAGTGGTGTAGCCCTTTGACTTGAAGCACTGAGGGAGAGTTGTGTAGATCCCTGCATGGACTCTCCAGTGGGAGATAAAGTCATAACTTGGTTGTGTCAGGTCTACGACTTGTTAGTAAGGAGGTCCGACTTGGTGCACACTGCTTGCTATAAATTGAATGACAGAAAGAAAAAAAGGTGAAGAAGAAAATAGATTCAATTATACAATTACAACGGATTGCTAACTTAAGTTGGCTTGGGTTCATAACTAAATCACGTATCTGCTGTAGGCCTACCTGGGCATATGCATTGAGAAAGACATTGCGTTTAGAGGCAAGATGATCAATGTCCTGTTTCACAACAGGATCCCCGTAGTATCCTAATGTTGGTCTCATATCATCAGCTTTGATGAAATGAACATTTTGTCAGTCTAAAGGAAAACAAATGAGTGTTACAATGTTGCCCCACCATAATCAGCTACAAATGTAGCAAGCGGAAGTGGATGGAGTACAGGGCTCAACGTGTCCCTCGAGGAGGCTAAAAAGAGATTTAGACTTGGAAAAGTTGAATATTTTCAGAATGAGTTGGGTAATTGGTTAAGGGAGGAGGATTGCAGGGAAAGAGAGAAGAGGTTTAAAAGAATGAGGCAGGCAGAGGATGGGTTTGTATCTGGTGAAGCTAGCAATAACAAGGGAGAGGGTATGTCAAGGAAGATTGGTGCCAAGTTCAAACACAGTGAGCCTGACGCCAGTTCAAGTTCCTGTGGGTGAAATGGAAGGGGTAGAAGGTGTTGTGAGGAGCTTGGAGCCTGTGCCTTGCATTGATGGCCATGGTTATGACCAGGCTTCCTAGCGTCATAGCAATGGTTATCAAGTCACAGGACATAGATGTTGTGGTGGCAGCTGCAAAGTAGTACTTCGGGGTACAAAACTTACAAATTACAGGGTGTGTTGAGTGGTAGTGTCCCGTCCTCTCAGGTCGTTGGTGGTTGATTTTAATGAGTGTAGGGTTAGTTGGGAGGGTAAATATAGTGGTCCTTCTGTGGCTCAGTTGGTAGAGCATGGCGCTTGTAACGCCAGGTTAGTGGGTTCGATTCCCGGGACCACCCATACGTAGAATGTATGCACACATGACTGTAGTCGCTTTGGATAAAAGCGTCAGCTAAATGGCATATATTATTTATTATATTATAAAAATAATTAAAAAAACCATCCCGTTTCCCCCTTTCTATCGAAAAGTGTAATGGATTTAAAAAAATGACCCTGCCAACTAAACCTACACTCATTAAAAACCCACCACCCCTTTGGCCCTATCCGATCCTACTACAGGCAGAGGCCTGGGAGGACGGGACACTACCACCACATTTCAGTTAGGTGCGGTAATGCAACATATTGGATGCTAACCGCCGTTAAACCTCACCGAAGTAGAAACGTAGTAAGCCGCTGATCACACACCAGACATTGAGCAACATAGCTACATTATAGCTACAACACAACAACATTGCAACAGTGTGTTACTGAGCAAGAATTAGGCAATACGTTTGTACACTATAATAAGTATTTAAAAATGTATCTACTAGGTTAATGTTGGGTTAGGAAAACTTGTGAAATTACTTACTTCTTGCATCAACTTGACAGAAGAAAATGATACAACAACTCGGGACGCAAAAACATTTCTGGACAGACAAAGGCAACATAAGCTAATGTAGCTTGTGCATGGTCTAGAATGTTATTTCATGGACATAAACTGCATAAAAACACGCGACAAGTATTCAAGGTGTCTCTGTCTAAACATAGCAGCATGTCTGCTTGAAAAAAAAACTGTTCATGATTTTTAAATGGCAGTTGAAAACCAAAAAGGTGCATTACTGCCACCAACTGGACTGGAGTGTAAAATCCATTACACTGATACAAAAAGGGGAAAAATAAAATGACCCTGCAAACTAAACCTACACAGTAAAAAACCCACCACCTCTTTGACCCTATCCGATCCTACTCCAGGGAGGACGGGACACTGCCACTCAACATACCCTGTAACTCTTCGAAGTGAAATCTCAAATACCCAAGTACTTCTCTGCAGCTGGCACCACATGTATTTTCTGTGATTTTACATTTCATTTCTGCAGTACAGTTGATAACCATTGCTATTAATGCTAAGAAGCCAACCTTACTGAAGTGTATATCATTTGTTGGCCTATCCCTCTGTACTAGCACAGATCTATTACTCACATGGATCCTTACCCTTGACCCATCATGCGCTACTTTCTTCACTGCCTCAGCATACGACACCTTCTGAAGACCATCATCGTACTTCTCTAACACCCTTCTTGAAAATTGACCATGTCTCCCTTTCTACCTAATTTCTGCCATTCTCACACCCACATCCCAGCCTTGATCAACCATGAACTCCCAGTCAGTCCTAAAAATATTAGCAGTTTTGCAAAATGAAAAAAAGGGGGGAAATAGGGAAAAAACTACAAACCAATATCAATGTACACCTTTAGTCAGATTAAAATGTCTACTTAGGCTCTGTGGTAAGTTGGTGGTTGAAGATATCCCTCTAGTGGTGTGGGGGCTGTGCTTTGGCAAAGTGGGTGGGGTTATATCCTTCCTGTTTGGCCCTGTCCGGGGGTGTCGTCGGATGGGGCCACAGTGTCTCCTGATCCCTCCTGTCTCAGCTTCCAGTATTTATGCTGCAGTAGTTTATGTGTCGGGGGGCTAGGATCAGTTTGTTATATCTGGAGTACTTCTCCTGTCCTATTCGGTGTCCTGTGTGAATTTAAGTGTGCTCTCTCTAATTCTCTCTTTCTTTCTCTCTCTCGGAGGACCTGAGCCCTAGGACCATGCCTCAGGACTACCTGACATGATGACTCCTTGCTGTCCCCAGTCCACCTGGCCGTGCTGCTGCTCCAGTTTCAACTGTTCTGCCTTATTATTATTGGACCATGCTGGTCATTTATGAACATTTGAACATCTTGGCCATGTTCTGTTATAATCTCTACCCGGCACAGCCAGAAGAGGACTGGCCACCCCACATAGCCTGGTTTCTCTCTAGGTTTCTTCCTAGGTTTTGGCCATTCTAGGGAGTTTTCTCCTAGCCACCATGCTTCTACACCTGCATTGCTTGCTGTTTGGGGTTTTAGGCTGGGTTTCTGTACAGCACTTTGAGATATCAGCTGATGTACAAAGGGCTATATAAATACATTTGATTTGATTTTATTTTGATTTGATTTGATTTAGAGGGAAGAACATCTTTAGAATGTATTCCAAAATTATCTATTCAGATTTCGGCCATCGGATAGGATTAAATTATATTATATTTCTATACATTTAATCCTATCCAAAAGCCAAAATACGGATAGCTAACATTTGAAAAACTGGGCCCAGGAGATCCAAAAACCTTTCGGCCACATTCCCAAATATATATCCATTTCCTTTGATTTCTTGTTCGTTTGCCTGAAATATTTCAAATTGCAATATGAATAGGTTGGAGTGGAGTGCTCTCAGGAGAATAATAATCCACAAGACCACATCTCAGCATCAGGAGAAGCTCATATTCTAATAGCATCTGTTAACACTGATACATCCTACCAAAATACAACCTATGACTGCCCTGCTAATTTGCCTTGCTGGACCTTGTAAACTAACTGATCCAAATATTTTCCTAATCAAACATGCATTCAAAACACGGCGGTTTTGAGTGATTATTCAAATAGTTGTTTGGAAGAAAATAGTTCTTTATTTATTGTTTAATTATTCAAGATTCCATTTGTTATTTAATTTCAGAATAAAATGCTTGATTGTACTTAAAGGCATGAATGACTCGTAATGACATGAATGAATGATTGATTATATTGAAGTAGGCTAAGTTACATTAGGGGATAAAACAGAATGCGCTCTCACAACTCAATGGTGGATAGCTTATATTTAAATAAGGCTACTAAGCGAATCAAGAGCAAAATAATACACTTGATTTAGGCTACATTATTGCATGCTAAATGTTTGTCAGTGACAGATGAGCAAACAAATATATTAGCTACCACCGCCAAAGATCAATTAAGGTCATTTCCATGTAAAACAACCTGCTCTCAGAGCATTTCGTATTATTCTGTACATAAACCCAAGAAATTCCATTTAGTATGATATGTATTAATCTGTAGTTGTCCGTTACCCATTTTGTATGATATGTTACTGTCACGCCCTGGTCTAAGTATTTTGTGTTTTTCTTCATGTATTGGGTCAGGCCAGTGTTTTGTCTTGGGGTTTTGGTGTGTATGTATTTGGGATTGTAGCTAGTGGGGTTATCTAGCAAAGTCTATGGCTGTCTGGAGTGGTTCTCAATCAGAGGCAGGTGCTTATCGTTGTCTCTGATTGGGAACCATATTTAGGCAGCCATATTCTTTGGTTGTATTGTGGGTGATTGTCCTGAGTGTCTCGATGTCCTTATTATGTGTTAGTTTGCACCAGTTTAGGTTTTCATTACGTTTATTGTGTTGTAGAGTTTGTGTTTTGGATTCGTGTTACATTTGTTTTATTAAACATGGATCACAATATACACGCTGCAGTTTGGTCTGACTCTCCTTCACCTTATGAAAACCGTGACAGTTACGAATTACAATTCGCATATGTTACGAATTACAATTCGCATATGTTACGAATTACAATTCGTATTATATGTTACGCATTTACAAAATAGTTTTACTGTAATACAACAAAATGTGGAAAAGGTCAAAGGGTGTGAATACTTTCAGAAGGTACTGTATTCATATTCTTATACACAGTACAGTTCAATTAAATATTCAGAAAGATGAGAGGTACTGTGATGCAATATGTTTTTTATATATCATCTCTCCCAAGTGGTCATTCTCTCTTTCTCCCCTTACCCATCTGTCTATCGCCTCCTTTGAATTTCATGCTGTCACAGTTACCAGCCCTTTCAAGCTTAACATCCTTATCATTTATCGCCCTCCAGGTCCCCTCGGAGTGTTCATCAATGAGCTTGATGTCTTGATAAGCTCCTTTCCTGAGGACGGCTCACCTCTCACAGTTCTGGGCGACTTTAACCTCCCCACGTCTACCTTTGACTCATTCCTCTCTGCCTCCTTTCCACTCCTTTCCTCTTTTGACCTCACCCTCTCACCTTCCCCCCCTACTCACAAGGCAGGCAATACACTCGACCTCATCTTTACTAGATGCTGTTCTTCCACTAACCTCATTGCAACTCCCCTCCAAGTCTCCGACCACTACCTTGTATCCTTTTCCCTCTCGCTCTCATCCAACACTTCCCACACTGCCCCTACTCGGATGGTATCGCGCCGTCCCAACCTTCGCTCTCTCTCCCCCGCTACTCTCTCCTCTTCCATCCTATCATCTCTTCCCTCTGCTCAAACCTTCTCCAACCTATCTCCTGATTCTGCCTCCTCAACCCTCCTCTCCTCCCTTTCTGCATCCTTTGACTCTCTATGTCCCCTATCTTCCAGGCCGGCTCGGTCCTCCCCTCCCGCTCCGTGGCTCGACGACTCATTGCGAGCTCACAGAACAGGGCTCCGGGCAGCCGAGCGGAAATGGAGGAAAACTCGCCTCCCTGCGGACCTGGCATCCTTTCGCTCCCTTCTCTCTACATTTTCCTTCTCTGTCTCTGCTGCTAAAGCCACTTTCTACCACTCTAAATTCCAAGCATCTGCCTCTAACCCTAGGAAGCTCTTTGCCTTCTTCTCCTCCCTCCTGAATCCTCCTCCCCCTCCCCCCTCCTCCCTCTCTGCAGATGACTTCGTCAACCATTTTGAAAAGAAGGTCGACGACATCCGATCCTCGTTTGCTAAGTCAAACGACACCGCTGGTTCTGCTCACACTGCCCTACCCTGTGCTCTGACCTCTTTCTCCCCTCTCTCTCCAGATGAAATCTCGCGTCTTGTGACGGCCGGCCACCCAACAACCTGCCCGCTAGACCCAATCCCCTCATCTCTTCTCCAGACCATTTCCGGAGACCTTCTCCCTTACCTCACCTCGCTCATCAACTCATCCCTGACCGCTGGCTACGTCCCTTCCGTCTTCAAGAGAGCGAGAGTTGCACCCCTTCTGAAAAAACATACACTCGATCCCTCCGATGTCAACAACTACAGACCAGTATCCCTTCTTTCTTTTCTCTCCAAAACTCTTGAACGTGCCGTCCTTGGCCAGCTCTCCCGCTATCTCTCTCAGAATGACCTTCTTGATCCAAATCAGTCAGGTTTCAAGACTAGTCATTCAACTGAGACTGCTCTTCTCTGTATCACGGAGGCGCTCCGCACTGCTAAAGCTAACTCTCTCTCTCCTCTGCTCTCATCCTTCTAGACCTATCGGCTGCCTTCGATACTGTGAACCATCAGATCCTCCTCTCCACCCTCTCCGAGTTGGGCATCTCCGGCGCGGCCCACGCTTGGATTGCGTCCTACCTGACAGGTCGCTCCTACCAGGTGGCGTGGCGAGAATCTGTCTCCTCACCACGCGCTCTCACCACTGGTGTTCCCCAGGGCTCTGTTCTAGGCCCTCTCCTATTCTCGCTATACACCAAGTCACTTGGCTCTGTCATAACCTCACATGGTCTCTCCTATCATTGCTATGCAGACGACACACAATTAATCTTCTCCTTTCCCCCTTCTGATGACCAGGTGGCAAATCGCATCTCTGCATGTCTGGCAGACATATCAGTGTGGATGACGGAATACCACCACCTCAAGCTGAACCTCGGCAAGACGGAGCTGCTCTTCCTCCCGGGGAAGGAATGCCCGTTCCATGATCTCGCCATCACGGTTGACAACTCCATTGTGTCCTCCTCCCAGAGCGCTAAGAACCTTGGCGTGATCCTGGACAACACCCTGTCGTTCTCAACTAACATCAAGGCGGTGGCCCGTTCCTGTAGGTTCATGCTCTACAACATCCGCAGAGTACGACCCTGCCTCACACAGGAAGCGGCGCAGGTCCTAATCCAGGCACTTGTCATCTCCCGTCTGGATTACTGCAACTCGCTGTTGGCTGGGCTCCCTGCCTGTGCCATTAAACCCCTACAACTCATCCAGAACGCCGCAGCCCGTCTGGTGTTCAACCTTCCCAAGTTCTCTCACGTCACCCCGCTCCTCCGCTCTCTCCACTGGCTTCCAGTTGAAGCTCGCATCCGCTACAAGACCATGGTGCTTGCCTACGGAGCTGTGAGGGGAACGGCACCTCAGTACCTCCAGGCTCTGATCAGGCCCTACACCCAAACAAGGGCACTGCGTTCATCCACCTCTGGCCTGCTCGCCTCCCTACCACTGAGGAAGTACAGTTCCCGCTCAGCCCAGTCAAAACTGTTCGCTGCTCTGGCTCCCCAATGGTGGAACACACTCCCTCACGACGCCAGGACAGCGGAGTCAATCACCACCTTCCGGAGACACCTGAAACCCCACCTCTTTAAGGAATACCTAGGATAGGATAAAGTAATCCTTCTCACCCCCCCTCCCCCTTAAAAGATTTAGATGCACTATTGTAAAGTGGCTGTTCCACTGGATGTCATAAGGTGAATGCACCAATTTGTAAGTTGCTCTGGATAAGAGCGTCTGCTAAATGACTTAAATGTAAATGTAAATATGTTTTTTTTTAAAGCTAAACTCGCTTTTTGCCTGGGTAACCTATGATGGCAGAGCATTCCACAATGACATGGCTCTACAATGCCTTCAGAAAGTATTCACAACCCTTGACTTTTCCTACATTTTGTTGTGCTAAAGCCTGGATTAAAAATGTATTAAATTGAGCTTTTTTGTCACTGTTATACACACAATACACGCTGTATTGGGAGTTCCATAGGGTGATGCACAATTGGCCCAGCATCTTGGGTTTGGCCGGAGTAGGCCGTCATTGTAAATAATAATTTGTTCTTAACTGACTGACTGGCCTAGTTAAGTAAACGTGAAATAAAAAAAATAAAAATTCAAACAAACCCCATAATGTCAGAGTGGAATTATGTTTTATTTTTTTTTACAAATAATTAAAAATGAAAAGTTGAAATGTCTTGAGACAATAAGTATTCAAACCCTTTGTTATGGCAAGCCTAAATAAGTTCAGGAGTAAACATGTGCTTAATAAGTCACATAATAAGTGGCATGGACTCTCTCTGTGTGCAATAATAGTGTTTAACATTGTTTTTTTTAGGACTACCTCATCTCTGTATCCCACACATACAGTACAATTATCTGTAAGGTGGGAGTGGATTTCAAACAGATTCAACTACAAAGACCAGGGAGGTTTTCCAATGCTTTCAAAAGAAGGTCACCTGTTGGTGTTTGGGTAAAAGAAAATATATTTAAAAAAAAACTTTATATGTTTTTTTATCTCGGCAAATCAGTTAAGAACAAATTCTTACTTACAATGACAGCCTACCGGGGAACAGTGGGTCAACTGCCTTGTTCAGGAGAAGAATAACAGATTCTTACCTTGGGGATTTGATCCAGCAACCTTTTGGTTACTGGCCCAACACTCTAACCACAAGCCTACCTGCCGCCCAAAATATTGAATATCCCTTTGTTATTAATTACACTTTGGATGGTGTATCAATACACCCAGTCACTACAAAGATACAGGTGTCCTTCCTAACTCAGTTGCCAGAGAGGAAGGAACAAACTCAGGGATTTTACCATGAGGGAAATGGTGACTTTCAAACAGAGTTTAATGGCTGTGATATGAGAAAACTGAGGATGGATCAACAACATTGTAGTTACTCCACAATACAAACCTAATTGACAGTGAAAAGAAGGAAGCCTGTTTGCAAAAAAGAATGGCCTTTGGCCTTTTTGTCCTGAATAAAAAGGGGTATGTTTGGGGCAAATCCAATACGTTACTGAGATCCACTCTGCATATTTGCAAGCATGGCAGTTAGGAATAGGTGATATCTAACACACAAACATATACTATGTTGAAGTTTGAACAGGTCAGAATTAACCTGAGTCCTTTGACATAGTCACATTGATGGGTATAGCAGCGTAGATAAGCTCCTGGCCGCTCATCAAAGATACTGGTCGGTCGGTCGGACGGACAGGCGGGTGGTGGGACGCACGGACGGACACACGGATGGACACGCACACACACACACACACACACACACACACACACACACACACACACACACACACACACACACACACACACACACACACACACACACACACACACACACACACACACACACACACACACACACACACACACTGATTACATTACAAATGGTGGTTATGATTAGCCTTGTGGAAGCATGAGGACTCACAAAGGTACTTGTGTCGCATGACACACTATATTCTATGCTTGACAAGCTGTGAAAATAGCAAGTGATCAGTGAATTAAATTATTTTTGGAGGTCGGTAAATCATTGCAATCACATTGCTGGACATGTTATGACACCCATCTTTGCTCCTTTTGGTAGGTCACGGCATCCATTCATGAGCAGGGGATCAGTCTGGCAAGCAACTGTGCACTTTGTCTAACAGAAAAGCAGGGTCAACGTTTGTCCTCATCCCTCAATTTTAAAGATACACGTAGTGTATTTTTCCACATGTAGCGTATTTTTCCACACGTAGCGTAGAAAAATTGTCTGTCCTCAGTTGCAACACTCACTACCGAGTTCAAAACTGCCTCTGGAAGCAACGTCAGCACAATAACTATTTGCCGGGAGCTTCATGAAATGGGTTTCCATGGCCGAGCAGTCGCACACAAGCCTAAGATCACCATGCGCAATGCTAAGCGTCGGCTGGAGCGGTGTAAAGCTTGCCGCCATTGGACTCTGGAGCAGTGGGAATGGACAAATTTGTGTTTGGCGGATGTCAGGAGAACGCTACCTGCCCGAATGCATAGTGCCAACTGTAAATTTTGGTGGAGGAGGAATAATGGTCTTGGGTTGTTTTTCATGGTTCGGGCTAGGCCCCTTAGTTCCAGTGAAGGGAAGTCTTAATGCTACATTAAAGTAGGGTACAAAACATTAGGAACACCTGCGCCTTCCATGACAGATAGACCAGATGAATTCAGGAAAAAGCTATGATCCCTTATTGATTGTCACTTGTTAAATCCACTTCAGTGTAGCTGAAGGGGATGAATCAGGTTAAATAAGTATTTTTAAGCCTTGAGACAATTGAGACTTGGATTGTGTATGTACTGTATGCCATTCAGAGGGTGAATGACCTAAACAAAAGATTGAAATGCCTTTGAATGTGGAATGGTAGTAGGTGACAGGCGCACCGGTTTGTGTCAAGAATTGCAACACTGCTGGGTTTTTCACGCTCAACACTGCTGGGTTTTTAGACACTCACCAGTTTTCTGTGTGTATGAAGAACACACGGAAAACTGTGAACACATAGAAAATTATGTTTATTGAATATAGGATGAAAAATATTATTTTAGTTTCTGTGGAATTTAATGCAATTTCAACATATACACAGTTCTGATGATTATGTTGAAACTAGACTGATGGAACAACCTGTTAGTCATGTTTAAAAAATGTATTTAAGTTTAAGTTTTTCCCTAATTTCAATGTTTACAACGTTGGTTGAAATGAGATGAAAACCGTACTGGTTGATGGCTTTTTTCAAATCCATCGTATTTTCCACGTTGATTCAACATCACAATACACTGACAAATTAAATTGAAGTAATTTGGAAAGGCACACAACTGTCTTTCTAAGGTCCCACAGTTGACAGTGCATGTCAGAAGAAAAACCAAGTCATGAGGTTGAAGGAATTGTCCATAGAGCTCTGAGACAGTGTCAAGGCACAGATCTGGGGAAGGGTACCAACAAATGTATGCAGCATTAAAAGTCCCCGAGAACACAGTGGAGAAGTTGTAAACCACTAAGCCTCTTCCTAGAGCTGGCCGCCTTGTCAAACTGAGCAATCGGGGGAGAAAGGCTTTGGTCAGGGAGGTGACCAAGAACCCAATGGTCACTCTGACAGAGCTCCAGAGTTCCTCTGTGGAGATAGGAGAAACTTCCAGAAGGACAACTATCTCTGCAGCACTCTACCAATCAGGCCTTTATGGTGGCCAGATGGAAGCCACTCCTCAGTAAAAGGCACATGACAACCCGCTTGGAGATTGCCAAAAGACACCTAAAGGACTGTCAGACCATGAGAAACAAGATTCTATGGTCTGATGAAACCAAGATTGAACCCTTTGGCCTGAATGCCAAGCGTCACGTCTGGTGGAAACCGGGCACCACTCATCACCTGGCCAAAACCATCCCCTCTGTGAAGCGTGGTCATGCCAGCATCATGTTGTGGGGATGTATTTCAGCGAAAGAGACTGGGAGACTAGTCAGAATAAAGGGAAAGATGAATGGAGCAAAGTACAGAGAGAACCTTGATAAAAACCTGCTCCAGAGCGCTCAGGGCCTCAGACTGGGGCGAAGGTTCACCTCCCAACAGGACCACGACCGTAAGCACACAGCCAAGACAATGCAGGAGTGGCTTCAGGACAAGCCTCTGAATATCCTTGAGTGGCCCAGTGAGAGCCTGGACTTGAACTCGATTGAACATCTCTAGAGAGACCTGAAAATAGCTGAGCAGCTAAAAAATAGTTTTTGCTTTGTCATTATGGTTTATTGTGTGTAGATTTATGAGGGGAAAACATATTTAATCCTTTTTTAGAATAAGGCTGTAATGTAAGAAAATGTAGAAAAAGTGAAGGGGTCTGAATACTTCCGAATGCACTAATAACTCAGTGTCACACACATCTACAACTCATCCATTGTGTTTGCTTCTCCTATTTATGTCAAATGCAGTTGGCTCCCCTCCACCCATTTCCCGGCAGCAACCCCACAACCAATGTTCCCTCTAATTTTCTTCAGCACTGAGCAAATGTCAGGTCTGCTGAGTGCAAACTTGAACGTTGTGAAAATTCTGTACCCGCTTTAAAATACAGTTTGAACTGTGGCCAAGTAGACTACTGTAGCTATTTGATCATAATGTAGTCCTACAGTGCCAGTGTGGCCTACCATAAAAAAAATAATGTAGAAAATGCATTCCATAACATTGTAACATGGAAATAGCTGCTCTATCATTCAGCCTACAGCAGTCAATGGGTGGTGTTCAATATAGGCCTACATTACATAACATGTTTGAAAAAAACTTGCAGGCCTTGACATGAACCTGTTTATCCACTTGTCCTTCAGACAAGGAGGTGACTGAAAAGTTATTGTGTTGTTTGATGCAAGAAAACACTTTACAAAATAAAATGCATTATTATTCCCATGCCATTATTAGGAGAATCATCAAATGATGGTATTTTTATTTTATTTTTTATTTTACCTTTATTTAACCAGGCAAGTCAGTTAAGAACATATTCTTATTTTCAATGACGGCCTGGGAACAGTGGGTTAACTGCCTGTTCAGGGGCAGAACGACAGATTTGTACCTTGTCAGCTCGGGGTTTTTTTTTGAACTCGCAACCTTCCGGTTACTAGTCCAACGCTCTAACCACTAGGCTACGCTGCTGCCGTCCTCTGCCTATTGGCTCAAAACACAATATAATCACACTGTATTCCGATGTCTTCTGCCTACAACAACATCTCTTGCATAGTTCGTTTTGTTTCAGGAATGTTGCATTGAAGGTGGATAATACTGCATTGATTCGATCACAATTGCCACAGTAAAGGGAAACAGGGAAAACTCTAGAAAGTTGAGAAATTCAATCTCGTGCTTCTTTTTCTCAGGGAGCTGATATTTTTTCTGCACTTTCTGCGTCAGTCCCCACATTGCTCAACCACAACTGTCACGTGCAATAGATCCGTCTGAGGAACTTTCATTTACAGGAAATCACCAAGCGAAAGACATCAACATGGGTGAGCTCTGTTCAACTGTATGATCATTTGTAATCATAAAACTATATTTATTTCACATAGATTATTTTAGAAGGGCACCAGCTAAAGTAACCTATGGTATCTGTATTTGTCTAATTCGGATAGGAGTTGGAGTTGGAATTGGTGGATTCATTACATTCTTGACTTTAGCCTCTTGTTTTGGAGACATTACAAAGGTTGACAGCAGTGGGGCCTCAGAGATAACCGCTAGACAAGACAAGCTAACTGTCCAAGGTATGTGAGTGACCGGTATTCAGAACCTTCCAATAATCAATAGTAATACATCCATCGACTCTATATAATTTTATAGGAAAGAAATGACATGCAAAGTTAAGATTTTATATTTATTTTACTATCAATCCTAATCCTCTAAAGGGGTGGATGCCTCTCATAAACTGGCTGAGCATGACCTGGTGAGGATGAACAAGTACAAGAAGCTCATCACCAGGGTGGGGCAGAAGCATGGCCTGGACCCAGCTATCATCGCTGGCATCATCTCCAGAGAGTCCCGGGCTGGGGCAGTGCTGGACCATGGCTGGGGAGATCATGGAAATGGCTTTGGGCTCATGCAGGTTGGTTGGCAGTTAGTTGGCACAAGATTTGTGTATATGTATCGTTGATTGTGTGTGAGAAAGAGGAAGCAGAACTTACCAAGGTGATTTCTGTTGAAATCTGAGAAGTTTAATAGCATCTTCCCCTTCCTCTTTTAGATTGTACTACAGGCTATTTTTATAATGCAATAGAAGTGGTGTGATTTATTTCTAAATATTTTCTTTTCATAGGTTGACAAGCGCTACCACAAGATAGTGGGGACATGGGACAGTGAGGAGCATATCAGTCAAGGCAGTGAGATTCTCAATGAGTTTATCCGAAGGATCCAGGCTAAATTCCCTGCATGGCCCAAGGAGCACCAGCTGAAAGGTGCCGTATTGCTCACCCACCTTTTTACTCTGTAGTTTGATAGAAGGCGAGGAGTTACATGTTTGTTATGTATGCAAATGCATGGATACCATGGCAAAAACATATTGTACATCTTTTCAGGGGGAATTTCAGCCTACAATGCTGGGGACAAAAATGTCCGCACCTATGAGCGAATGGACGTGGGCACCACTGGGGGTGACTATTCCAATGATGTTGTTGCCAGATCTCAATGGTTCAAAAGACAGGGTTATTGAAGACTCTCTTCATTATATTACTCCAGTCTTTGATTCTACCTATGTTGAAAATATTCAGTACGTGTTTTGGAATAAATCAAAGCAATACAATTACTTATCTGAATAAATCAAAGCAGTAAAATGTCTTCTATTTTCTGAATAAATCAAAGCAGTGAAATACATTCTATTTCTAAATACATGAAATGAAATGTCATTGTGTGGTCACTGGTCAACATTATTGTTTATATTTTAAGCAAACATCCTCTAATGCAGTGGTTCCCAAACTTTTTATAGTCCAATACCCCTTCAAACATTCAACCTCCAGCTGTGTACCCCCACCAGGGTCAGCGCACTCTCAAATGTTGTTTTTCTGCCATCATTGTAAGCCTGCCACACACACACACGTATATGATACATTTATTAAACATACGAATGAGAGTGTGAGTTTTTGGCACAACCCGGATCGTGGGAAGTGACAAAGAGCTCTTATAGGACCAGGACACAAATAATAATATAATAACAATAATCAATAATTTTGCACTTTATTTAACCATCTTACATATAAACCCTTAATTATTCATTGAAAATGATAAATAACTAACCACAGGTTAATGAGAAGGGTGTGCTTGAAAGGATGCATATAACTGCAATGTTGGGTTGTATTGGAGAGAGTCTCAGTCTTAAATCATTTTCCACCCACAGTCTGCCTGTATTTCGTTTTCATGCTAGTGAGGGCCGAGAATCCCCTCTCACATAGGTACGTGGTTGCAAAGGTCATCAGTGTCTTAACAGCGCGATTTGCCAAGGCAGGATACTCTGATAATCTGGCAGTGGCTTTTGATAAAATTAAATTTTCACAGAACCGCTTGTTGCAATTTCGATGAGGCTCTCTTGTTCAGATATCGGTAAGTGGACTGGCGGCAGGGAATGAAAGGGATAACGAATCCAGTTGTTTGTCTCAACCGTTTCGGGAAAGTACCGTCTTAATTGCGCACCCAACTCACTCAGGTGCTACGCTATATCACATTTGACACATTCCGTAAGCTTGAGTTCCTTTGCACACAAAAATAATCATACAATGATGGAAAGACCTGTGTTTTGTCCTTGTTAATGCAGACCTCAATTGTTTCCCGCACATTGAATATAATTGCCGAGAGACCCTGTAATCCTAGGTTCAGACCACTCAGGCGAGAAAAAACATCACCCAGATAGGCCAGTCGTGTGAGAAACTCGTCATCATGCAAGCGGTCAGACAAGTAAGCTCATCTCTCAATTTTTAAAAAAATGTGTCAATACTTTGCCCCTTGATAACCAGCACACTTCTGTATGTTGTAAGAGTGTTACATAATGTCCAAAATGTCTTTCAAGCTGTTAGGCATTCCCTTGGCAGCAAGAGCCTCTCAGTGCATGATGCAGTGTACCCAAGTGGCGTCGGGAGCAACTGCTTGCATGCGCGTTACCACTCCACTATTTCTTCCTGTCATGGCATTTGCACCATCAGTACAGATACCAACACATCTTGACCACCAAAGTCCATTTGATGTCACAAAGCTGTCAAGTACTTTAAAAATATCCTCTCCTGGTTTCCAGAAGAGGATGTCTTCCATAATTGACCCCCCCATAAACGTAACGGACATATACCAGGAGCCAGCCCAGGAGCTGTGCCAGGCCCATTACACCTGTTGACTCATCCAGCTGTAATGCATATAATTAACTTGCTTGTATGTGAAGCAGTAATTATTACAAAACCATGTCACCGATTCTTCCTGAAATAGTTATTTGATGAAGGCATTGTCTCAATCGTTTTTTGGCCTTACCCCTGAGCATTGTCCCAGACATATTTTTATTTTTCCTTTTACCGGAGATTCAAACTTGCAACCTTTCGGTTACTAGTCCAACGCTCTAACCACTAGGCTACCCTGCCGCGACAGGAGGAAGAATTAAGTCCTCCCCAATAGTATGGGGCTTGCCTGTCCTAGTCACTCGATAGCTCACCATATAAGACGCGTCTAGACCCTTCTAAATGAATTGTATATGTTGCTTTTATACATGTCTTACTACTCAAAAGTCATCTTAATACTCGCTTTAAAAACTCTTGTGGCCTATTTTTCAAATTGGCATGTTTTGTTTCTAAATGTCTGCGCAATTGTGAAGGTTTAATCGAGTTGTGAGATAGTACTTTTGCACATATAACACACTGTGGCTGAGGAAAGGCACTACTCCCAATGTAGTTCTCATCATATTTGTGCCTCTTCGATGGTCCAGCGTCCCTGTTTGCTGTTCAGTGCTTTCCCGGGTAAGGGGGCAGTAGCTCTTCGCCTGCATCAGATTCACATCTGTCAGTGTCCATACTAGCTGGGCTAACAACAAATGTAGAATTACTGATACTAGCATCTGATGTGCTTGTGGAAGCAGAACAACTTGTGTCGTCGACAGGTGCAAGTGTAGTAGTGCTGGTAGTAGCAGTAGAGCTGGTATGTGTATCTATGGACGCGGGTCTTACTTTAAAAAAAAAACATTTATCCATTTTCGAGCAAACGGAATAAGCAGCAGCTACGTTTGGCTACATACTGACCATTAGTGGAATTCCCATGGGAGAGTAACGGTTAATGTGATTGGATGTTCATTATTTGACTAGGCAAATTACCAGTATTTTATACTATGTTATTATTACGATGAACACAAGATGGTTTTATTTTATTTTTGGCAGTGAAACGAGGCTACTCCGGCGAGAACAAAACCTATCCCAAATGTATAGCAACATTAGAAAATATAAATGGCCTGTTTGAAAATGTGAAGAAAAAATGTTTTTCTATTTTTCACATTTTCATCTGGCGTACCCAAGACGGCATTGAGTACGCCAGTTTGTGAATACCTGTTCTAATACGTTAAAAAAGCTACCACTAGAGAGCATTGCTGCCCACAGATTTCCCCCTCAATTCTCAAAATTCTCCCCCAAAAGATTTGACTTTAATCTATGGACATAAAATGGTATTTGACCAGAAAATCGTTTTGAAAGATACATGTTGTTACAGAAATAACAATGGAATTGAGCTATAACACAAAGCCAATGGTGTATCATTGATCCGACTGCTGTAGTTGTAAAATTGGTTTCATTATTTTAGGGGTTTTGGTCAAGGACAGCAATATTGTATCCAATCAGGTGGTTCATTTTTCAGAGGGATCAAAGTATCCTACACCATACACTGAGCATATAAAGCAAAACATACCTAAATGGAGTTGATAAAAATACACCATCAATGTTAGCTTGGATTTAAAGTTGATCTTTATCTATAGATCTTTGAGAGCAACGTCTCAGTGAGTCAACTGGTGAACACAACTGTGTTACTTCCTCGCAGAGAAAGCATGCGCGGTCCTCTGGTGCTTCTGAAGGCTAGTTGAAGAAAGACACGAAACTTCAATGGGCGAGATCTAATCACCACAAAACGTATTTTTTACTTCATTGATGGATGTCTGCATACTTTAAAATATAGCGCCTAACTCAGTTTGTAAGTATCACTTTCTTTCATGACGAACTTACATAGATAGACATATTGTTTGATAAGATTCCAAATGGTTCGCACCAGTAGCTTTTTCTATGTTGCTTTTAGGGTTAGCAAAAAAAATGTTGAATTCAGATGGTGGTGGCCTCCAACTTTTCTTGGAAGATGTTACCTTAAACTGCTCTTCTTTATTACGGATACGACGTTGTTGAATTATACCCCTCACTTGAAGGAACTCCCACATAATCCGATGTGTTATCTTTAGCATAATGTGACACATCCTCTTCTTGAATTGATTTTGGTTACAAATATATTTTACTTATATTTAGTGTTTAAAGACAATTAGCTATTGCTTTCTTAAACATTTAGTCTGATTTTCAATGGCCTGCAGGCTATAATTGTCTTCTCCTCTTTGACAACACAGAAGGATAATAGTGATTGTGTTTACACTTTTTTAATAGGCTGTGGTTAAGATAGTCAATATTTTGTCCACATCAGTTGCTTATTCCCAGCAGCTATATGGTATGCTATATGCATCAATAACTTTACATAATTCCTTATTTGATGCACATACATCGATATACTTTATATCCCTGGTTTGGTGCAACGTAGAAAGGGGTTGACTTGAGCCAATGTGTGGATTTAAAACAAAGGAAATTGTCAAATCTGTCTGC
The DNA here is from genome assembly GCF_023373465.1 of Oncorhynchus keta. NCBI lineage: Eukaryota > Metazoa > Chordata > Actinopteri > Salmoniformes > Salmonidae > Oncorhynchus > Oncorhynchus keta. The sequence continues at coordinate 43,775,945 of NC_068424.1, forward strand.
AGATGTTCCAGGCACCAAATGCACGAGCTCCAACCTAGAGTTTTTCTTTATAAAGAAAATATCTATACCTATAGAATACCCAAATACTGTACCTATACGCATGTCAGCAGAACTGGGTGGCACTCTTATGGCAAATACATTGAAATTCCATCCTAGCGCTTTTAAAAAGTCATCTGATGATGCATGGTGTGTCCAGTCCAGTTCTGTTATTACAAATATCTGCAAATCTTGAAGAAATATACCATTGTATATCTCTTTATGATGGAATTATATAGTGACATCAAAGGATAAACGTGCTCAAATTTAGTCTCGCTGTGCCCTTTGGATTATTACAGCAGGTTATTGTACAACAAGTTTAATCTGAATTGTTCTTTACCATGAGTGTTTTTTTTATTACAATAATGCATAGCATTATATCCAAGCATAATGTCACAAAGTCTAACAGTGGTTAGTATAGTGGTCACAGTTGTCCGTAGCCTTGTAAACCACACACAGCTGACCAGTAGGGTGAACCAAATTGAGTCATAGCACTAATTACATGTTTTAAATGGGCCAACTGGGAAATGAGGATCCTGCGAAGAGCAAAACACTTAAAAAATTAAAGTCACAATTATTTGATTATCACCATGCAATTAAATCATTCAGATAAATGTATTCTCGCATGCCCTCACCACCCACACATACTCTGCAGCAAATTATTTGTAGTGTAAGAAATGCCTTATGAAAATGGTCCCAACTGTAGGTAAATGGCAGACTAGAGGGCCCTTTAGCAGTTTTATCAAGCAGTAAAACCCAGCAGGATCCCTTTTCATGTAGAGAGTGTGAGAACAGAGTGGGTCATTTCAAGGGTCAGCCCTGAAAGGTTTCCAGCACCATGAGAAGATAACCAAAGGCAGGCAGAGAGGAGGACTGTGTTGTTTTTGCTGTATACACATCCCTGTCTGTGACACATCCAGCCTCACCCTCGCACCCAGCTAGGGGTGCTCCCTAGCTCAGCTCTGGGGTATAATTTTTGGGTTATTTACAGTTCTGCATACATGGCCTTAATTAGAGTTTGGGCCAGAGAGCTCACTGCTCGCAGAAGATGTGTTCCAGATGTGAGCAGGAATTCCAAGCGCTTTGTAAAGAAAAGAAACAGAGCTCTGCAGGAGTTGACTAAAGAAACTTGAGTCAGAGCAAACTGTTGAGGGATTCGAGAGAACAGGGGAAAAGGGGCCTCTTGCTCAATCATGGGCACAGATTTAACTCGTCAGAATTCAGGTTTATATAAGTAACTATCTAGAGTTAAAAACAGCATGTTCTTTTACCCTACAGTATTTTGGTGAACCACAAAGTTCATGACAATCGGTGTGTTTTCAAGCACTGAGCACTCCTTACATTTGTTTTGCAAGTTCTCATAAATTAACTCCAATGTACATACTTTATACTCTATACATACTTTCTATACTTTCTCCATTATGAGCCAAGCAAGCAAGAGATTCTGTAGGGCCAGTGAAAAAAATAAGTTTCAGGAAATACCCCCCCAAAAATTCAAGGAGGAAAACTGACCGACATTCCTCCTATTTTTAAAAACCAGAGGGATATATGATAGATGTGTTTTTCAAATGTGTCCACATAGTTTGTATGAATGTAGATTTCTCATGCGTGAGATTCTACTCTGATGTAGTCTGTCTGGATGTTTGAATACCAAGATGAAAGCTGCTTGTGATTGCAATTGGTGTACAGTAGACATCTTAAAAGGCCCAGTGCACTCAAAAACACGACTCTTCAGACCACTCCCTGACAGTCCTAGCAAAATTCGCTGTTTGCTAAGAAGCCGTTTTTTTATTTGACAATTTTAATTTAAAACAATCACAGTAATGTATTTAATTGTGAACCAGAAATAGTTTGATATTGAGATCATTGGACCCTTTTCTTTTTCAAATAGGTTTTCTGGAAGTTTTGTATACTTTTTAGCCAGTACTCCCGAAAGTAGCGCCCAAGAAAGAAAAAGAGACCCTATAAATTGTATACAACGTCGTGGCGAAACTGCTCTCGAGCCCCCTGCAGTGCAGTCTCTTTACTCACCCCGCAACCGCATTTGACAATGCTGTGACGATCTGATCCCGCCTCCCACTTTAACTTTTCAACCTCATTGTACATCAGTCCACTTGACAATCAACATTTTCCTAATGTTCGGTTCTGGCTAGTACGGCAAGCAAGCGATTGTGATAATGTAATTTTATACAATGGAAAAGTTATAGGCCTACTTACAGGTAACTGCCAAAATAAAGGAAACACCAACATAAAGCGTCATAATAGGCTGTTGGGCCTCCAGAACAGTTTCAAACCACCTACAAATAGCGTTTGACATTGTGGGGACTAAAAATTGCCACAGTTGGTCAAATGTTCCGATCCTCACAAGAAAAAAACAAATTAAAACCTACACGTTAGCTCCTTTCAGACCCCTCTTTCAAAATGACAGCGGTCTCTTCTAGCCATGGTAGCCAACATAATGGGAAACTGGGAATTTTATACATGACCCTAAGCACGATGGGATGTTAATTGCTTAATTAACTCAGGAACAACACCCGTGTGGAAGCACCTGCTCTCATTTACACACGTGTTTCCTTTATTTTGGCAGTTACCTATATATATTAGCGTCAAATGTCCTACTCCTTGAAAGTCATTCATTGGTTATATATAGCATTTGCTTACGTGATGAATGATGATCGCAGACAATCAACTGCAGTGTTTGATTATTACCCCACATCATGGAATATCTGCGTGAACGTGTATAAGTACAAAAGGTGGACACGTTAAATTATTTTATTTGGATGGCTGGATGGTTGACACAACAGAAAGGTAGGCCGATGTGTTCTTGTCTAAAAAGTGGGTAAAAGTTTGCTTTAATGTGTGTTGTTGTGAATTGCGATCGGGATAAATAGATGGACCCACGCCTGGTAAAAAAAAACTTAGCCTATTGTGAAGTACTGTATATTCCAAAATTCACCAGCGGCACCATTTAGGAGCTAAGGGTTGTCGGCACAGTGTTTATGATCAGACCTGTATCTTCTAGTGTATTTGTGTGGCTATGATGTACAACGTCTTCTAGTTTGTAGAAAAATGCATTGAAAGAGAAATGCAGCTACTACCGAGGTTTTAATATCTAACTTCTCATTTCAGATGTTTTGTAACATCTGATGCATGGATTTGATCGACGCATTCAATATTTGTTTGCTCTTGTAATGGTAAGCGCATGCAGCCACTCATCCCACTTGCTCCAGAGAGCGTGTTCATAATTCATAACACGTCAGGAACGAGCGTGTAGGTCTAATACACTAAATGATGGCAGGATAGAATGTAAGGAGTCGTTGCATTTGTCCACTGGGAGAGGACTAGATCGTTTATGCATGTATGAGCTTTTGATTTACAAGTCGAGCCCAAAAAGGGAGGTTTAAAAAATGAGGTAGTTTTCAAATCTCCTGAAAGTGTCTTTAACAGACTGATAATCATACCCCCCCTCCCTCTCCCCCTCCTATTCCCTTGAAATGCCGGTTAGTGGAGTAAAAGTTATTTGGGTAGAAGTGCTGTGATCACTGTCTGTGGCCACAGTCTTCTAATGTGTTTACACTTAGGTCGAGGGAAATGTTTCATTTTGAAAAGGAGCCTCCAAGGTCTGGAGTTAATTAAACGTTTTGAGTTGATTGTTTACATGAACACATTCTTTATTCCCAGGAAAATGGGCCACTTGGTTTGTTCCGAGCAGATCTGGCCATTTTGTATGGTTGAATGCTGATCGAGCTTTACCAAATCCTTTCCCGGCTCTCACATAGGGTTGTTTATTTAGTTAACTTTCAGGCTCCCCTGACTTTGTGTAGCTGTTCAATTCACATTTGTATTGTTTTGCATGTTGGCATTCTGTAATAACATACTTATCTGAGAATTAGGCCTATTATCAAACCTGTTCATTAATAGCCCATATTGATTTTCTACTTAGTCATCCTTAGTCATATGACTTGACATCCCAACATGACTGGCAAAGGTTGAACCTAGAGGTTGAGATTTAGACACCCGTTGACTCCGGCTCAATGGCAAGGTGGCACTGTTTGTTGGGGTATGTTTGTTTTTCTGATGGGGGATGAGTGAGTTCCCAGCCAGGACAATCCCTACGACGCCCCTAGCTAATTATCAGAGACACGGGTCAGATCGGCTGGAAGTAAGCTGCCTGATTTGAGACAATAGCTGCAGGCTGCTGCTCGGGATTAAACTATGTAACTGGGAGGGAGTGGGAGGTGGATGGGGGTGGGAAGAGCAGCGTGGGGCGGGCTGTTAGTTCACACTCGTGTCCTCCCACTGTAGGCTAGTCACTGGGAGGGCAGGCAGCCTCCACTCAAAGATAGCACTGTGTCTTTATCTTTGTCTTGCCACCAGCTGCCCTTTCTGCTGTTCTGTCTTAATTCATGTGCATTAAGAAGGCGGGTGTTTGTGTAGTGGACTGGTGGCCTTCAACATTGCAGTTGGAGCATGCACAGGGACTTCCATGTGCCAGCACTCAGTCAAGCTGGTAAAGGATGTACTAAAGAGTGAATCTGCTGCCATTTATTTTGTTTGAGCATTCCCATCTAGAAACCATGGCTGGATTTTACGGCTGTTTGCGGGGGAAGAAGTAAGTGTGCTCTGCTTTTCTGGTTAGATATATCAGACCCTGGCAGGATATCAAACATATCGATCGCCAGAGCATTTGTCTGAATGGAACATAATCATTGGTTGTGCATGTGTCTTAGATAAGGGCTATAATTATTTTACTAATCCTAATATTAGGACACAGTAGGCCTGCATTGGTTTTGCAAGTCGTAGCATATGAAATAAATGGTTCATTTGAAACTAGCGTGGACTGGATTGTGAATAATCTGTATATGGGCTGTTTGTTTGCAGTGTCAGAGAACGATCTCTCCCTTTATCCTAGTTGTCAATGGCTTCTACATCCACAAAGTCTTAAACCCAGCCTATTTGTAAAATGTGTCTTAAAATTGTATTTTTAACCCTAAACTTAGCCACACTTCTAACCGTATGCCTAACCTTAAATTCAGACCAAAAAGCTAATTTTTGTTTTCATGATATAGCCAGTTTTGACTCTGTGGCAATAGAATCTAGTGGAAACCCTTTATCCTCCGTTCTCATGACATTTAAGACAATAAAAGCTTTATTGACCACTTGCTTAGTTAATTGAAAAATATGTGAGAGCCAGGCAGCCCTTTTGTTAACCTTGTGAACTGACTCACTTAACAGTAACTCCGCCTGAAAGGGATCAGTTATTCTCCCCCAGAGTGAGTAACTGACTGCTGCGGTTTATTCACATCCTTCCAACCCCACATCCCAAACACCCAATTCATGGTGTCAGCTGTCCCAACTAAGTTCCCCTTAGCAGCAGTCTGGCTAAGTACTTGCTTTCAGGTGACATCTTGTACACACACTGACTTAGAAATGGAGACCATATACAGTATGGATACCAAGCACAGTAGAGTACACAACATACCATCCTAAAGTAAACAACTCTGCTAAGATGTGTGGGACACCTGCACTCTTTCACATGGTGCTCTTTTACACAGTCTTCTCTGGACAGTTGACTCCTTCTTACCATTTCCAAATAGATCTGGTTTAATGCTAATACTCCCAAGTCAGTAAGAAGGGCTGTTTTGAACTGTGCTATCACCTAATGTTTTTTTTTCTATCCCTGTTGGATTAACAAACTAGATTAATGCTTGTGCACACACAATGTCTTTCTTGCCGTACGCCTTGTATTTGAGGCAGATGTGTATGCTAACCCTTTTGTTGGCAGGCGTCTAATTGTGTGAATGCACCCTTGATGCAACTTGTAAATTCATGATACCCATTTCGTAGTCCGACTTGGTCACTCCTTTTTAGTTTAGTACCGGAAGTAAAGAGAATTCCATGGTTTTGTGCCTCTGGTTCTAGACAAACATTAAGGTATGTGAGGTTTTACTCAACAGCTGAAATTACTTTGGTAAAGAAGAACTGTGCTGTGACAAGCTGACCAACCACTTTAGAAATACAGCCTTGTATGGGGGCTCCACCCATTTTTGAAAACTGTTCACTCAACATAGCAAATAAAGTTGGGTTCAACCTCAATAAAATAGACTACACTTCCTTTCATGATATCCTAAAATTCCACCCATTGGAAATACTATAGTAGTTCTTCCTTCCAGGCAGCTTTGCCCTGCAGTAGCCTTGTTTTGAATGTCCTGGTTACTGTACTTCTCTACTATGATTTATTGGATATCCTGTTTGGTTGTTGTGGCCCTCTTGACATGATACAAACACAGTTCAGTTCTGTGGAATAGATGGTTTCCTGCCCAGGGCTGAAAATGGACGCTAGGAAAATGATTGGGATCCGTTTGCCCGCATTGCATTCAGTATGAACATTTTATGTTGAGCTACTGGCCTAGTACACACACCACTAACTTTACTTGCACACAATCTATATCTGTCCTCAGTACTCCACAGGCTGTGTATAATTTAGCCTGCCAGAGAACTTTCTCACCAGTTGAAAGTATAAACTACCAAACAAAACGCCCAGTGTCATTGCTTGGCACTACCGTTCAGTAACTATATTCACATGGAGTATTTTATTTTTACCTTTAAAAAAAAAATTAGGCATGAAGGCCTTGCAGTTTCAGGGGATTTTTGTGTTCAAAATAACTGTGGAAATGTGGTGTAGCCCATCCCTAATAAAGATAATGTAATCAATTCTTTAACCCAGTTGATGGTTGGCACTGGTTCCACAGATGGATAATTCTATATTACAGGTCCAAACCAGCCCCGAGTGATTGTTTTGCCCCACCCAAAGTTTTTTGCATAATAAAAATGGGACTTGTTTTTGGTCAAAGACTAAAATCACCAGGATTTTTGCAAAAAATCTGTTTTATTTCAGAAATATGTTCACGTTTTGACAAATGGGAACAATCATTGTGTAGATTTGGTTCTAGACCATCCAAGTTTGAAGGCGTGCAATAAAATAATAGCCAATTTGTGGAATAATACCTGAATATGCAAAGAATGGCATATTTCTACCTTGGTGTACCTCATTTTGGAATGCATCACCATGAAGAGAACGACATTCATATCCGTAATTATACATTTGTGTAGTACGATACCATGTGTAAATCCACTTCCTGTAGTTCAATAACCAAAATAGATTTTTTTTCAAACTCACTGTGGCATGTCAAAGCTGACATCTTTGAATCTTAATTTGGAGCATATAAACTGAGTGAGATTTTACTGAAATTCTGTCACCAAACTTTACATCGGCACAGTTCTTCCAGTAAATGTTATTTAAAAAAAAAAATTGTCAAATATTCAGTGTACATACATTTTAAGTGAGAAATCTGAGACGCCGGGGCAATTCCACAGTGATGGAAAAGTAATCTATAAAAGGTCTACTCGTGAGGTTTTGCCGTCATGCTTCTGCATTATTTACAATTCACAAAAGGCCTACCTGCAGTGAGTACTCCATTCATCTTGTATCCAACCCCATTTCCAAAGAGCTTCTCTTGTCCGGTTACCAAAGACCGCTCCGCCTAACATATTCAAATTATTCAGTCATGTAACACCACGTCAACGGTAGGCCTAGGCTATATCTTGCTTATTGAGAGAGTGACCAATGCAATACAATTTACGGGAGCCTTGTATTTTCTTTTAGTTGCGGTGCGCTAAGATTTGCCATTGCGTTAGGTTTGTTCCAGTGTAGTCAAACATGAATTGCCTGTGTTTTATATATAATATTTCCACACTGAGGTTTTGAGAAGTACTGTGAAATCATGATAACCCTGTGCACAATATCTATTCCGCTTTGGCTCGGCATAATTTCATTGAAATTACGTGGAAACAATGTTCATTCAACCAGTGTGAGCACAGTGGGAAAGCCCCTCCTAGTGTGTGTGTGTGTGTGTCTGTGCGTTTCTGTTTGAATAGACTGCCTGAAATGTCTGCCTGTTTTGGACAGCCTGGCGACATCGCCAGTAAATTAGTTAATAGACCAATAAGTCCTAAACCAATAACAGCTCATTTTCTGTTGTGCCTTCTCCACTCAGACCACTCCCAGACAGTCGTAGCAAAACTCTTGCTTGAGAAATTGCTCTTTGCTAAGATCTTACCTTTTTTAATTTATTTATTGAAAACAATCACAGTAAGATACTTAATTGTTACCCAGGAATGATTTCATAGAGAACTGCTGTATTGGACTTTACTTCCTATTCCACACATTAAAAGTATCCTGGATGTTGACTAGAAAACAGTTTCAAAGGACACTAAAAGGCTTCAATCGCACTATGTTCAGCACAGCAAATGTGGATTTAGAGTCGATGTGAAAACCAGATGGCTCTCTCCTGACTCTGCTGAAGAGTGTGTGAAAGTTGTAATCGATGTGTTGTCTGTCTCATAAACCTTGCTAGTTGCTATCCTCTAATCCTTGATTGTGTAACATAGGTGACTCTTCACATCTGACTTTGAAATAGGCAAGCTCCAGTACAAAAAAAATACTCAAACCTGGCTGTGTCCCTATATGGAATTGGCAGACTCCTCTGTTTAAATTCCCCATAACTGCCTGTGTTCAAATGTTTTTTCATCTGGCTTGTTTATCTAACAGTCTTGTTTCTATCATTTAATGCTGCTCCTTTCCACCAACTCTCTCTCTCTCTCTCTCTCTCTCTCTCTCCTCCTCCTTTTCAACTCCCCCTGAAAAGTTAAACCATGAAACGGCGGACGTCATCACTGCTGGCCAGTATTGGAGGCAGTCCAAGGTCAGTCCGTTAGCCCAGTTGAAACCTGCTGCCTCTGAACCATGCTGCCCCATTGAGTAGTTTGTGATGGGTTGGTCACATGGTCAAAGCTTGGGAGGTTATGGTCCATAGGCAAACTGTGACAACCCCAGGTGGCATATTCCGCCCAGAATGCAGTTGTTCATAAGTACAACTATTATGATCCCCTTTGGACTGTGTGGACCTGTATAGACTAGACCAATCTAATTTATCATGTAGTCTAAATCAACTGTGGGTGGTGGTTGTGTTGTAAATGTACATCTCTTTGTGTTGGTGGTTTTTGTCAGTCACATTGTCCACCTAGGTAATAATGCCTCTATCTTTTGAAGCTTTATTCATCTGTGACGCAGCGATTGGAACATTTCCTCAGAGTATGACAGAGGAAATGAATAGGCAGTATCAGATGGGAGAGTAATGGTAAAGATGGCTGTTGTCCAGAAGTCAGGCTCATTAGATCCGATTTCTCTGCCTCTCTCTGCTCTCATGTGTTAAAGTCAACGACTGTGCTGCTTTTGTCGCCTGACGAACGCTGTGGAATTTTTCAACTGGCCGATTTCCACACCCACACCGAGCGGAAAATATTTTTGGTATCTCCGATTGTTCAGGCAATTCTTACATATAAACGTCTTTGGGAGGAAGGATGTTTGACATGCTTTTTACATTTCTCTCACCAGTCATGACGAATGAAGCCATTTTAGGCACTTTTTAGACATATACATATACCGTAAGGCCCTATGATCTGTGAACCGTACATGATAGACATCTTTGAGTCAATATACTCCTTATAGTGTTTTCTCAAATATGCAGTATGTGTAGATGCTGATAATTGTTTAAATTCAACATTAATATCCAGGAAAGCCAGGTTTCCAAAAGCTGGGCCTAAAATAGCGTATAAGAGATCATACAAAAGATTTTGTTGTGACTGCTAAAAATATTTGTTGGTCAAATTGAGAAATTGTGAGTAAACTCAACAAAGAAAAATAAACTGTATGAAGCCAAGATCAATGACAGGAAGAATGATGGGGGGAAACCTTGGAGTACTTATTTGTGCATAAAACAAACAATGAAATGCCATTTTAAAGGTAGAATTTTGTATGGGATAGGTGGACAAATTATTGCTATCGATCAATAATGATAAACCTCTTGGCATTGACAACTTGGATGGAAAGCTACAAAGGATGGTAGCTGATGTTATAGCCACTCCTATAGTGTTTGTCCTCCGGCCTGGAGGGAAGCCAAAGTCCTTCCACTTCCCAAGAATGGTAAAGTGGCCTTTACTGGTTCTAACAGCTGATTATGCAACACTATACGAGTCATCAACCACAGATAGTGAATTCACTGCAACCCTAAACAAAACGTTGCAGTCAGTTTTAGAATGGGTGGCCAGTTATAAACTGGTCCTGAACATCACTAAAACTAAGAGCATTGTATTTGGTACAAATCATTCCCTAAGTTCCAGATCCCAGCTGAATCTGGTAATAAAAGGTGTAACCGTTGAGGAGACTAAATTACTTAACGTTACCTTAGACTGTAAACTGTCATGGTCAAAACGTATTGATTCAATGGTTGTATAGATGGGGTGAGGTCTGTCCGTGATAAAGAGATGTTATGCTTTTTTGTCTCCACAAAGCAAGTCCCGCAGGCTCTAGTTTTTATCTTAATTTTTATCCAGTCATATGGTCAAGTGCTGCAAAGATGAACCTAGTTAAGCTGCAGCTGGCCTAGAACCGAACGGCACGTTTTATTCTTTATTGTAATCAGATGGCTAATATCAATAATATGCATGTCAGTCGTTCCACAACTCTTAGCATCACTTGTTTATTATAAGAAATGTGTTGGAAATTCCAAATTGTTTGCGTAGTCAATTTACACACCAGAGGGTCTTTTCATAGTCCCGGGTTCAGAACGAATCCTTCTGTAGCTCAGTTGGTAGAGCATGGCGCTTGTAACGCCAGGGTAGTGGGTTCGATCCCCGGGACCACCCATACGTAGAATGTATGCACACATGACTGTAAGTCGCTTTGGATAAAAGCGTCTGCTAAATGGCATATATTATATTATTAAACGTACAGTATTATACAGAGCCATGATTGACTGGAACTCCCATCTCATGTAGCGCATCAATGTGACCTACTTTTTGTATGTACTGACATGTACAGTGCATTTGGAAAGTATTCAGACCACTTGACTTCTTCCACGTTTTTTGTTATGTTACAGCCTTATTCTAAAATTGATTAAATAGTTTTTTCCCTCATCAATCTACTGTACACAATACCCCATCATGAAGAAGCAAAAACGGGTTTAGACATTATAGCAACTATTAAAAATATCACATTTACATAGGTTTCGAAACCCTTAGTACTTTGACGCACCTTTGACAGCGATTACAGCCTCAAGTTTTGGGTATAACACTACAAGCTTGGCACACCTGTATTTGGGGAGTTTCTCCCATTCTTCTCTGCAGATCCTCTCAAGCTTTGTCAGGTTGGATGGGGAGTGTTGCTGCACAGCTATTTTGGAGACCACTATTCCTTCAACCTCATGGCTTGGTTTTTGCTCTGACATCATTGCCTTTCCAAATCATGTCCAATCACTTGAATGTGCCACAGGTGGACTCCAACCAAGTTGTAGAAACCGCTCAAGGATTATCAATGGAAACCAGATGCATCCGAGCTCCATTTCGAGTCTCGTAGGTATTAAGTAGTCAGACTCTTTGCTAAGTAAGGTATCTCTTTTTATTTTATTTAAGAAATTCGGAAATCTGTTTAAGCTTCGTCTTTATGGGGCATTGTGTAGAGATTGAGGAAAATATATAAAATTAAAAATGTTCCTAAATTTTAGAATAAGGCTAACGTAAGAGTGTGGAAAAAGTGAAGGTCTGAGTACTTTCCAACTGCCTCTTATCAGATACATACAGTGCACACGCACGCTACATGTTTTAAATTGTAAAGCCTTTTGTCTAAGGTCTTTCGTTATGTGTCGAACCCCAGTAAGACTAGCTGTCGCTAATGGGGATCCTATGAAATCATTATTAAAAGTATATCTCAACTAACCTTTTTTTGAATTTGGCCACTCTGGTACTTAATGATATGACCCATTTCATACATAGAACTTGACATAGGTAATTAACCAAACGCAGCTTTACTTTAGGATTACACAGTCAGCAAAGGGAGTTCCCTTTGAATCAATTTCCCATTCACTGTGTTGGTGGTGCTCATAAGATGTATCAAATTTAGAATTAGGGGGGGTTACATTTTAATTTGGACAGACTTGACAAATCTGCTCATGGGGCATGCTGAGATCACTTGACACATGTTCCATTATGATTAATGTTTTTCCATGCAGGGAAAATATATAATTATACAATTTCTAATGTCACACCAAAGGACATGTCTTAACACAGGATGAAAGAAAAGAATCAGTCAGATTTCTTGTTAAAGTATATTTTGTGAAATACAAACTGTTGTAGAACATGAAATACTTCAAATAAAACGCACACAAAAAAACAATATTAAGCAACTTTGTGCTGTAAAATGTTAACACTCACTTGGGCTCCCGAGTGGCCAGCGGTCTAAGGCACTATATCTGTGCCAAGAGTCGTCACTGCAGTGCCTGGTTCGAATCCATGCTGCATCACATCCAGCCAGCGTCAGCCGGGGTAGGCCGTTATTGTAAATAAGAATGTGTTCTTAACTGACTTGCCTAGTTTAATAAAAATAGGTATGAAGTGAAACAATTTCTGTGTTCAAACAATCACCTGTTAACAATGCTTAAAGTGAACATGTAAATCATGCTAATGCTTTTTAAAATTGTATTTAATTTATTCATCTTAAAATAACATTTTACTGAAGTGAGTTAAATAGTTCTAAACTTCTCTTCTCTATACCTCTTTCTCCATTTCTCCCAAAGCTTTTCTCTTTTGTGATGGTCTCAAAGACATCATTCTAAATGTTTCAATTTCCCCCCTGGATTTCTGCTTTAGATATCTATAAGATAAAATTACATTCTCAAAAGTAGGCCTAATACTCAATTAGGATCAGGGGTGAAAGAATTCATTTCTTCTCATTATGGGGACCTCCCATGTGTGCACACAATTTATTTTATTTTATGGGCATAATCATAGAATTACACAATCCCTAATGATTTAATGGGCTGACTATGGGCCTAATAGTAAGATTTGTCTTAACTTTTAAAATGTACTGGCATAAAGTTGCATTAACACAACCAGTCATGTTACCTGATCGTCAAAAAATTACTTTCAAAAGGCTGTACTGTAGGCTACCTGTGCACATTACTCAGGAACGGCGCCAAGTCGGCCGTTGCAGAAATAAAACGGTTTTAAGCCCAATTTACAGTGCATTCGGAAGGTATTACATTTTATTACGTTACAGCCTTATTCTAAAATGGATTCAAGAAAAACAAATTCCTCAATCTACATACACTATCCCATAACAAAGGGATAACTGGTTTAGATTTGTTTTTAAAAACCTTTATGTAAATAAGTATTCAGACCCTTAGTTATGAGAACACGAAATTGCGCTCCAGTGCATCCGGTTTCCATTGATTATCCTTGATGTTTCTACAACGTCATTGGCGTTAACCTGTGGTAAATTCAATTGATTGGACATGATTTGGAAAGACGTGTGTGCGCACCCACCGTTGACAGTGCATGTCAGATCAAAAACCAAGTCATGAGGTTGAAGGAATTGTCCATAGAGCTCCGAGACAGGATTGTGATTGCCAAAAGGTACCTAAAAGTACTCTTAGACCATCAGAAACAAGATTCTCTGGTCTGATGAAACCAAGATTGAACTCTTTGGCCTGAAAGCCAAGCGTCACGTCTGGAGGAAACCAGGCACCGCTCATCACCTGGTCAATACCATCCCTATGGTGGGGGTAGCGTCAGGCTGTGGGAATGTTTTTCAGTGTCAGGGACTGTGAGAATAGTCAGGATCGAGAGATGAATGGAGCAGAGTACAGGGAGATCATTGACGCAAAGCGTTCTGGAGCAGGTTAGGACCTCAGACTGGGTTGAAGGTTCACCTTTCAACAGGACAATAACCTTACGCACACTGACAAGACATTGCAGGGGGGGCTTCGGAACAAGTCTGAATGTTCTTGCGTGGCCTAGCCAGAGCCTGGACTTGAACCTGATCGAATATCTCTGGAGAGACCTGAAAATGGCTGTGCAGCGATGCTCCCCATTCCACCTGACAGTTTGAGAGGATCTGCTGAGAAGAATGGGAGAAACTCTCCAAATACAGGTGTGCCAAGCTTGTAGTGTAATAATACCCAAGAAGACTCGAGGCTGTAGTCTCTGCCAAGTACTTCAACAAAGTACTGAGTAAAGGATCTGAATACTTATGTAAATGTGATAACCCTAATTAGCCCATTGTCGTTATAGGGTATTGTTTGTTACAGCCATATTCTAAAATGGATTAAACTGTTTTTTTCCCCCCGTCAAAAATCTACAATGTGGAAAAAGTGAAGGTGTCTGACTACTTTCTGAATGCACAAGATATTTTTCCGATCATTATTGATATATATAGTAGGCTAATCAACTATAATTATGTGTTCTCTTCTTTCATTACTTGATGCTTGTCTAGAATACTAAATAAAGCCTTGCTCACCAGAATGTCAGAAATCGATAGATTGATCAATCTAGTGGACATTGGTAAAGTTGTCTGTATTTCTGCTTCTTTCACAGAGCAAGGACATTTGGTGATCAGGGAGATTTCCAAATGAGTTTGACTGGTTTTAAGGAAATTAAAAGCTGTGGAAATAGATCCAACATGTTTCTGATAGTATTTCAGTTTGTCGTGTGTATGTATATATGTATGTGTATAGATATATATATATATATATATATATATTTTTTTTTTGTGGTTAAATGAAAGTCAGCTTTTATGTCGCTGAATGAAATTACATGTTTATTCTACACAAAAGGTCCTTATGCGCACATTCGCATAAGATGCTGAAAGAAATTATATTTCTCCACACCTGTTTATGAGACTAACATTTGGTCTATAATTGTACTGTGAGGAACACTTAATTCTGCAGCGGTTAATGGCATAATAGCCTAGATGTAAGGCCTACATTCAGTGTCCAGACTTCAGTTACTATTCCAACTATTAGGCTACTCCATTATATAATAATTACGGCATCCATACAGTGCCATTTGATGAATGCAAAAAGACATTACTTACAGAACACCAAAAAGTGTTATGAATGACATTTGTTGATTTGTCATCATTCATTAGGCCTACCCAAGTCTTGTAACCTGAATTGATGCATATACTGCTGTCCATGTGCGTTTCGGTCTCGGCCACTCATCTCTGCAATGGCAATTTGTTTTATCATTGAACCACACCACATGAGTTTGTTCAGTCATTTTTCATCTGACTGACATGCGGGAATGATAGCGTTCCTACCGGACCGTTGCCGACTTACTTTCACTGCTGATTAGGACTGTTAATATCAAGCTTTTTTTTCATATTTTCTGTTTACTTTCTGCGTCTCGGGACATCCCCTTTTCTCAGCGTTTCTCTCCCTGTATCTTCATGTTTTTTTTCTGCACTCCACATCTCTTAAGCAGACAGACTTGTTTTCTTTTTGCCTGTTATCTAACAATGTACCCAGGATCTTGATTTGTACTGAACAAAAATATTAACGCAACATGTAAAATGTTGGGCCCATGTTGCATGAACTGAAATTAAAGATCCCAGAAACTTTCCATATGTACAAAGCTTCTCTCCAATTTTATGCACAAATTTGTTTGCATCCCCGTTAGTGAGCGTTTTCTCCTTTGCCAAAATAATCTGCCCACCTGACAGGTGTGGCATATTAAAAAGCTGATTTTAAACAGCATGGTAATTACACAGGTGCACCTTGTGCTGGGGGCAAAAGGCCACCCTAAAATATGCTTTTTTTTTTGCCACAATGTCTCAAGTTGAGTGTGCAATTGGCAAGCTGACTGCAGGAATGTCCACCAGAGCTGTTGCCAGAGAAAGGAATGGTAATTTATCTTCCATAAGTCACCTTCAGCGTCGTTTTAGAGAATTGGACAGTACCTCCCACCGGCCTCACAGCCACAGACCACGTGTATGGCATCGTGTGGGTGAGCGGTTTGTCAATGTTGTGAACGAAGTGCCCCATGGTGGCGGGGTTATGGTATGGGTAGGCATAGGCTACTGACAACACATGCATTTTATTGATGGCTGTTACGTATGCCTCTTGGAGGGAACGCAACACCCTGCTACAACTCTCTGTGGAGTGAAAAAAGGTGTGCGGGTAAGGATGACCGAGGCAGAGAATATGTACCATTTACAGGGAATTTATTCTTCCACCTTGTGAAGGAAAAGGCGCTGGACAGAAGCAAAGAAAGTTCCCCCTCTCCTACCTTACCTGCTTACCCACTGGTTACTTTACTTAGCACCCCTAATAAACACTGTCTTTTCAAGCTGCAGAAGGAGTTGGTAATTGAGGACAGCTGTATCCCCTGACAAGAGGGTGGGGGTCAGAGCTCCAATTAGTGATGGGCTGACCAATCAGCTGCTTTGGAATCCAGGAAGTCATTTCCTGAAACTCATACATACAAAACCACAACACAGAAACTGGGGAACCTAACGATGGCAATTTGAATGCACAGAGATACCGTGATGATCCTGAGGCCCATTTCATCTCCCACCATCACCTCACGTTTCAGCATGATAATTCACTGTACACAATTCTTGGAAACTGAATGTCCCAGTTCTTCCATACTCAGCAGACATGTCACCCATTGAGCATGTTTGGGATGCTCTGGCTCTACGGGTACAGCAGCGTGTTCCAGTTCCCGCCAATATCCATCAACTTCGCACCGCCATTGAAGAGAAGTGGGACAACATTCCACAGGCCACAATTAGCAGCCTGCTCAACTCTATGTGAAGGAGATGTATTTATTATGGATCCCCATTACTCTTCCTCGGGTCCAGCAAATTAAGGCAGTTTATACAACTTTTTAAAATTTTTACATTTACAATACATTCAGATGTCACAACACACTGTGTGCCCTTTAGGCCCCTATTCTACCACTACCACACATCTACAGTACTAAATCTGTGTGTGCATGTGCCTATGTTTGTTGCTTAACAGAAAAATAAAAAACAGTAGGGACTGTTTTTAAAATCTAAGTTCACTGCTTGCATCAGTTACTTGATGAGAAATAGAGTTCCATGTAGTTATGGCTCTATGTAGTACTGTGTGCCTCCCATAGTCTGTTCTGGACTTGGACTGTGAAGAGACCTCTTGTGACATGTCTTGTAGGGTATGCATGGTTGTTCAATCTTTGTGCCAGTAGTTCAAACAGACAGCTTGGTGCATTCATGTCAATACCTCTCATAGTAGTGATGAAGTTAATCTCTCCTCCACTTTGAGCCAGGATGGATTGACATGCATATTATTAATACTAGCTCTCTGTTTACATCAAAGGGCTGGCTGTGCTGCCCTGTTCTGAGCCAATTGCAATTTTCCTAAGTCCTTTTTTTGTGGCACCTGACCACACACCTGAACAGTAGTTAAGGTGCGACAGTAGTCAAGGTGTTGATGGTATTAAGGCAAAGTAGTGCTTTATTATGGACGTACTGCTCCCCATCTTAGCTACTGGGCTCCCGAGTGGCACAGCGGTCTAAGGCACTGCATCTCAGTGCAAGAGGTGTCACTAGACAGTCCCTGGTTTGAATCCAGGCTGTATCACATCTGGCCGTGATTGGGTGGCACACAATTGGCCCAGTGTCTGGGTTTGGCCGGGGTAGGCCATCCATTGTAAATACGAATTTGTTCTAAACCGACTTGACTAGTTAACCTTTTTTTAATTATGTTTAAAAATAATAATACTGTTGTATCAACATGTTTTGACCATGACAGTTTACAATCTAGGGTTACTCCAAGGAGTTTAGTCATCTCAATTTGCTCAATTTCCACATTATTACAAGATTATGTTGAGTTTTAGTGAGTATTTTATTTATTTTTTGCACTGTGTGAGGCTAATGGTGGTCATGCCAGATACTGACTGGTTTTCTGATCCATTCCCCTACCTTTTTTTCTTAAGGTATCTGTGACCAACAGATGCATATCTGTATTCCCAGTCATGTGAAAGCCATAGATTAGGGCCTAATTAATTTATTTCAATTGTCTGATTTCCTTATGAACTGTAACTCAGTAAAATCTTTGAAATTGTTCCATACTGGGTTCATATTTTTTTGGACCGTGTCATTTTTGTGTCACACCAGCGGAAATAACATCACACCAAAGGATGTTTCATGCAGTTTGGGCAATCTGGGGCCTTGGAGTTTAGCTAGCATTCCACTACTGTACCCACTAAAATATGTTCACATTATGTCATACAGAAATAATTTCAAGCATTTTCATGTAAAAGGTGTTGCACCAAATGAAAATAAAACGGACACTAATGTGGGAGGATGAAAAAGGCCTATATATTGATACATTCATAATCAAAAACTCACCCTCAGATCATGCCATGTGCTCCAGTCATGTCTTCTGCACTTCCTGTTTGGGCAAGGATCCTTCAACCGCAATGGCTTCCAGATAATGGCTCGTTTTAATATCACAATATTGCGCCACACCAGTGGAAATAAATACATAAAGGTTTTTATAATCAACTACATTTGTTCAGAGAAAATTGAGTATGGATGGACTTGGGAAATATTCTCATGAATAGACATCTGTGTTAACATGCTACATATTGGGAGAGAAGGGTTTCTCTTATTTTTCTATATATTTGAATTTCATCACACACAAACGCGTCACATTTAGTTAAAGAACATTGTAAAAATGTTATTAATGGTCTAGATGATCCAAACAACGCAGTGTCTTCATAACCATAAAATTGCGTTTTCACAAATTAAAGTAAGTTATTCATGTTTTTGGCACATTGAAGTGAAAAAAAAAAGCAGTGGCACGTCAACCACCCATTTATTCTCAGACCTCCTCGGGTATTTGTACTATGCGGCTGAGTGTGATTGAAAGTGTTAGTATTGTAACTTCTCTCCCTTTCGTTCACTCTCTGTTGATATTCCTTGTTTTTATAATAATCGCATTCAGACTTAAGTTCATGTGGAAATTAACAAGTTACTCCTAAGTAATTGCATTTGAAGACCTTTATTAAGACTGCCCCCGAACCAGGGATATTGACTTGCACAAAGCATAGCCATTCTCATAAGCTCTAACCCCTCATCATGCCCTTAATACAATTGGCAGGAAATCATACATGCCGAGGAGGTAATTGCATTTGAATCATCTTTATTAATGGAGTAACTAGGTTTGCACGTGTGGTCAAATTCCAAATTGCCTCAACATCCTGTTTAGTCATTCTGTGGGGCCAGGGGCTGGGACTGGCTGTCACTGACCCTCTGACTTCCTTGTGGTGCGTCTGAGGCTATCCTGCTGGGTGCTCCAGACCAGAGCGATCTCCAGCCTCCAGACAGGCCCCTCCAGTAATCTGCCCCAGCCAGGCACAGGCTGCTTATCTCAGCCTCTTCCTGTGCCACGGCAGGGCGGTGACGTGTAGGGCGTTGTGGTAGAGAGAGACTGGTTGCCCCTCCCTGATCTCTTCTCAAATAGAGAGCAGGGTTATGAAAATGGTTGTTACCATCGCAGGAGATTCACACAGCTGAGTTACAGTAAATGGGGATGAATAAAATGCAGTGCCTGATTTGAATCTGTGTTATTGTAGTCAGTCCATATAGACAATGGTCTTATTTATTAGTATCCCAAATCCCTGGAAGGCTTCCCTCTGTAATATAGTTAAGTCTTTCCCTCTGTCTCCATAGTAAATGCCTGTTTCTCCCTCACAGCAGTGACTGCAGCATCATGGCCTCTGGACCATCAGATGTGATGACCAACCAGGATCCTGCAGACCCCACAGAGTGCACAGGTAAACCCACACTAACTGGCTTTGATAGCCCTTTTTTAAAGGGGATCTTCACTATTATCTTGTCATTGGTAAATGGCACTACCAGACAGTTTCCTATCTGATCAGACTTACAGTATCTAGTCTGTAGGAAGGGAATGGCAAAATGACTCCTTGTCCACACAGTTTACATATATCCTCAGAGGCATAGATCCATGTCTGAGAAGCCTTGGGGTTCTTCATTGTAAGTGATACAATTATCATTGTGAGAATCCCTCCACATGATCCATGCAAAGGTTTTCGTGTTTCTTCTAGACCTGTGTGCTGTTAGCTCTCTCAAAGCATTGGCCTTCAGGGAGGATCAGGCCAAGCTTAAGAAAGCGACATTATTACAGTTGTATTGGCAGGAAATTAAGTAAAATATAATGCATCTCACCACCCCTAAAGAACATTGTAAAAATGTCCATTCGCCAACCCTACTGTGATGTGTGTGCTCTGGGAACGAGGAAGTCAGGGACTGCAAGGTCAGGCTCGGCCCCGTCTCTGGAGGGCTAGCCGGGATGTGGATTAGCCCTTCCCTTCAGCAATAGGTCACACTGACAATCTCCTCTATTGGATTGAACTTCTAAAGCGGAGGGCAAAGTCCATTAAAGTAAATAATTTGTCAATGGCTGAAGGTGTGCCGGCCAGGCGGCGTGCCAGGGGATAATGTGGTGTACCCTGAGAGTCAGGGGGTGGGGGTTAAGCTGCAGTCAAGATAGAAGCCCCGTGTGTAATATGTCTGTGGAATTAGAGGGGTCTTGGCCATGCCTCTTCCAAAGGGTTACAGTTTGTAATAGAATTAACATCAACTCAAGGAGAGTAATTCGTTGTTAGGTACGGCAGTGCTCACTAGATCAATGAGAATATTTAGTGGGAGAGTTTCTTGTGTCTGACTGTTTGTGTCCCATCTTCCCATCTTAGCCCAAATTTGTCCTGTTGGTCAAAAAAAAAACTCTGCACAAAATATATTGGTCTCAGCTTACATGTTCAGCTACTACAGTATATACATTCATACATCTGTAGTAATAAATCCCTCTCCTACTGGACTTGCGTTTTCCCTTGATTTGTTGACTTCAGCCATACTGAATGGCCCAATTCAAAGTGTGTGTGATGATGCCAGCTCAAGGCCTTGTCTGTAATTGGATCTCAAGTGTTTTCCAGAGCATGTGAGCAACAGGATTGTGTGGCTTTATATATAAATATAGTCACTACTACCAACCTTCACTTCTTCAAGGCAGTGCTTGCTCTTTAATCAGACAATTGTATTCCTAGCTGCTAAAGGTCTCCATCCTAGGATTGTTCATGTTGTAGTCATCCCCTCTCAAATATTGGCTAATTTGTATGGATCCAAATAACTTGACCTTCTCTTTGATAATTGGCCTTTCTGCTGCACCGTTTCACCTTCTGCTATTTTGGCGTAATGTCATATTGTATCTAAAATAGTGTCTGCTGTATTATGATTTTGCACCTCAACAAACAGTTAAGATCTCTGCCTTGTATTATTCTCAAGATTTGGGGTTAGGGACAGTTTTTAGTTAAAGAGGTGTTGAGATTTTAAACGGGTGCTAAATGTTAAATGGAACTGTTGAAGTGTTTTACTACCCCTCTCACTTGGTAATGCAAAGGTACGTTGGTTTTTGACCAACACATGGTAAATTACTCTCACTTTACTTGAGCTCACATGAGGGAGTAGATGCTCGTTTAAAAGCTTTCATTAGGTAGTCTTATTTGTTTGCTAGTGAAAAGACAAACGGTTAGGGAATAGCTCCCATTGTAAACTGGAGATGTTTAACCATGATATCTATCTTCATTGTAGGCAAGAAGAAGTCCAAGTTCCAGACCTTCAAGAACTTTTTTGCTAAGAAGAAGAGAAAAGAGGCTGCAACTCCTGCCGGGGACAATGGGTTGAAGTCTAGCCAGTCCAGTGACAATGTCAATGCCCCTGAACCAGCATTCCTCATCCGGTCTGAGAAAGACGAGGGCTCTGGGTAAGATTTATATTTTTCTCACGGGTATATTTTGGTCATCACTATGGCAACAGCCTTCAGGAACAATAAACACAATATTTACATCTTACAGTTAAATGAGAAAATACAAGCAATTTCATCCTTAACAAAGAACAAATGTGTCACTGAATTTCTCCTCTGTATGTTTACAACATTAAAGGCACATATTTGTCCTAATGGAGTGGGCCGCTGGGAATTAAAGTTCTGCCTACCACTTAGTCACCTGAATAATAAATCAAGTCTTGTCTGCTAATTTTAGAGTTTAGCGAATTTTACTTCATTAAACATGCAGCCTCATAGGCTACCTGCTGCAGACAACTTCCCCAGAGACATGGATCGAGTCCTAAATGGCTCCCCATTCAGTGCACTACTTTTTATCAGGATCCATGGTGTTCCGTTTCAAAAGTAGTGCACCATATTGGTAGTAGGGTTCCATTTGGGACATTACCAGAGCTAGTGACTTGTCATTACTGCTCCTTTAGGTTTTTCTACAAATGTTATTAGATTTATTCCTACATGATTGGATGGATGACCCAGCCACTGCCTGACTGCTACTTAGGGGAGAGCTCTGGGCCTCATTTATAACCTCTAAGTTTCACACTAAATGTCTGTGTGCCATTTCTGAAAAGACTGCATACGTAAAAAAATATTGATCACGCCATACATCCGTGTGTTTCCTGTTATAAATCAGACCTGTCGTAAACATTGTGCATTGTGAACAAGCATTATAGTGCCACCTGGAAAACGCTCATGTGATCTTTTTCTATGGTGACAATAACGGCCTTATTTGTGAGTTGAAACTTTTGGAAATGGGCCATAGCATTTAAGGTGTGTTGCCAGAATACTATCGCTGTAGTATTCAGCAAAGGTCTGTGACTATTTCTGAAGGGGGGGGAAAAAAATGGCAAATTTGTTTGCTGAACATTTTATTTAACAATGTTTTGCATTGACTGTTTCCCCCAACCTAACTATGCGGCACTGCCTGCGGCACTGCAACATTATCTAGGCCTACTCGAGGCATTTTAAATTGCATGGTGAACTGTCTGTTCTTACCGTAGGCAACTATTATTTTTTTTATTTTACGTTCTATTGTAGCCAACATAACCGAAATAGCTTATCTATTTACTACTGTGAAGTAGTTACAATTCATCCCAACTCTCATTTTAAATTGGATCTTCATTTGTTGTATTAGCTACTTCGGGAGTATGAAACCATTTCAGTCAGAAATGTGAGGAACTTATTCTGCATTGATCATGGAAAAAGATAATCAGGGGAAAAAAAATGTTTTATTGCAAAGATCAAATAGATTGTTTTGCTCTTCTCACCAACGGCAAATAACTGCATCATGTCTTTTGGATTTTATGAATAAGCATGTAATTTCCCCCATTTGCACAAAATACTTCTTGCCTGCTGGCAAGGCAGTGCTTCAACCGTCAGAAATTGTGTGCATATATGGTCTAAGGTGTGTAGGAAGTTAAGCATGTTCTCACATCAAGTACATTTCTTTTATATATGCCAACTTGTGCGTGAACAGGTGCTGCATGTTTTGTGGAAGTGTTTGTGAATGAGGCCCCAAATTAATTGATTTGTCATTTTAACATGAAATCTCTTGTTCTGTCTTTTTTTTTTTTTTTTTTTTTTTTTTTTTTGCAAGGTCAAAAATCTACATGGGAAATAAGGCTCTGTCACATGACAGTGTCTTTGTCTCCGATTTGCCCCTGTCAGAGGTAAACGAGGATCTTGGAGCCTTTCAGGACAACATCCATGGTAAAGTCAAGTCTCTACAGGTGGGTAGTTAAGCCTGTGTTCCATACTTGGACTGGCTGTAATTCTGGATTTTGTACCTATAGTCCAATATCATACACCCACAACAAGTGAAAACCATGTGTCTCTGTGGCTCGTGTTAGTATCTGACATTCAGCTCTCTTAAATCGGTATTAGCTTTGGCACTCTGTCTGTAGAACCTGGGTATAAAATTAGCCAGTCTGGTCATAAGCCGGGTAGACTGGGCGCTAGCTAGCTAAGGCTCATCCTTAGGTCTTACTACCTGGAGTGTTCTTGGCAGACTGCCACAACGGGCCGGCGTGTACGCGCAGGCTAATACATACAGCGGTCTGATGCACAACAGTGTTGACTAGGCACAACAACATGCTAAAATGGAGGAGATAACAGATGTTTGGCTGGTGGTGTTCAGTCTATAATAAGTCCATTTGGAGAAGGATAGGGTTTCTAATACCTTTTGTTGGAAGGAGACAGACTTGAGACTGTCCTTGAGAGCAGCTGAGCTCATTCAGATACACACACTGAATGGACACTATCTGTGATACTGCTTTCTTTCACCACGCAAAGTCTGTTTTTCAGCTAGAATGGACCGATTTGTTGCTTTACTCACTTTCACTTATCATTCTACTTTGACGAGTTCTTAACCACTAGGTAGGGTAGCATGCTCTCAGAACATGTGATCTGAAAGCGAAAAACCAATCTTTAGTACTCTATTGCTGCACACGAGTCATATTTGTAGAAGTTTTACATTAATACATTGCAAAATCAAGGTTGATAAGTGTGTTGTCCTGCAGCTCCAGCTGAAACAGGCCATCCGGCTAGGCTCTCCTCCGTCTCTGTGTGTGAAGGGGGATGACGCAGGGACTCTGTCTGAGGATGATGGCCTTCCCTGCAGCCCACCAGAGTACTCCACCCTGCACGCCGTCCTAGCTGGGGTGTCCCACAGGGTACGCATCATTATGCAGTGAGGACTGGCATCGTGTTCATGGGGTCAACTTCATGTTTGCAATCATTGGACCAGATTAGCTACATAGCTAGTTCTGGTCTTCAGTACCTAGTACATGCCACACAATTATAATATGTGACTGCAGTCGCATGATACCTGTCACATCCAATACCTGCACATACCACACATTCATGTTTCATGAAAGCTACCGTGAGGATGTCTCGTGCTTATGTCTACAGATCTATTGCTGTCTATCACCCTTTTATAACTGCGCCGTCACTCATCCTGTCTCTCTCTCCTCCCAAACTGGTACAGAGGAACAGCTCCCTGAGTCTGGAGGGAACAGACAGCGACGAAGACCAGGTAATATCCCGCTTTCCATGCTATTTTGTTAATCTAGTCATGTGCTTCCTATTCAGTGGACACATTGAATGATCCTCCTTGTCATTTGACCATCGTGACCAATCCGAATGCACCATTAGCCCAAAGAGGCAGAGAGGGATGCTTCTTTCGTATTATGTGGAAGAAATGGATCAAGATGACTGGGTTGTATTGTCATTTGATTTTAAGGATAAATGTTCCCCAGATGTATTACACGTGTTGACGTCTTGGAGTACATCTGCCTTGATGATGTATAAAGCTGTGTGTCTTCCGACGAAGCTTGTACTCTTCATGAAATGAAAGCTTCTGTGTCAGATGCAGTGTTAAGCAGTAGGAGTGAGTCAGGATGGAAGCATTGTTGAGCTTCATACGTCAATGATATATATGTGTACCATATGCAACTGAGGCTCAGAGCAACTACATGCGTTGTTGGCCATATTTACACCATACATGTACACAGTGGTTTGTTATACACATCAGAATTTAGGATACTTAGATATTTCTCTTTTCTGCCTCTCTGTCTGAATGATTTGGCAAAAGTCTCATGATCAAATGTAATTACTGCAAGTTATTCATGCGTTAACGTAAACAAGACAGTCAGTGGAATAATGCTGTGTGAAGTGTATCTGCCTCAGCACGTATGTTGGTGTTATTATCGCAGCTGGCACGCTCACACTCGACATAATGGGACCAGTGGAATGAATAGAGACTTGGCTAGTTTCTATGAATGCTGATTGAATCTTTTAAGCTTTTCTCAATTGGATTTGATTGAAAGGAATCTGCCAAGGGACTCCAAATAATCGTCTGAAGTTGTGAAAGGAATGTCCTAAAAAAGGAACCACAATTGGCATTTGATTGACTTAAAAAGGCTCACACAGCCCTCTGATAGCACGTTCAATAGTAGCTTCTATTGTTTTTGTATATATGATAGTATACCGGTTTTTTTTTCTTTCTCTTGAGCTATCTTTTCCACTTAGCCAGGAGTTTAAAAAAGGGTCAGAATAAAATGGAAAACCTGCAGAGAGTAAATCACTCCACTCAGCATTCCAACTGCTGCCTCGTGGGATGACAGGAAGATATGGGGGGGGGGTTCCCATAGGAACTGGTGTACCATGTGTGACTTTTCAGTAGTTTCTGACTGTTCGTCCTGAATGACAAACATAACGCAGGCACATACACAGATGCACTTGTTTATTCTCAAAATTCCAAATAGTTGTCACGCGCTTGTGTTTTGCCTCGCTTGTCATGCCTTCAGCTGGGCCCGGAGCTGTAACAAGCTAGAGATTGTTTTTCGAGCCATAAATGGCAGCGTGCTTTTGGTTTGACCTCTTTTGAAATGGGAAGGGGTGGCAGTACACTTGCTTTGTCTCCCAGCTGCAAGCACCACTGAGAATCCCACCACAAATCTTAAGCTGAAGATGATGACCTGACAGTAATAAAGTTGCATTTCATTCTGCTGGTCTGTTTCTGCAGGATGTATTGTTTGACTCAGAGGAAGGTGGGTGGGGGTCCTCCCGTTTGGTCTGAATGCATTCCATTGGTTTTCTCTGGCAGTCTTCTGCAAATGGGGATATTACACCACTCAGTCAGGAGGCCCTGCCAAGACGAGCCCTGGCATTAGAACAAACGCAATACATTAATTTACTGTATATATTCAGTAAATTTGTGTGTGTATATAATATTAATATAAATAAATGTAAAAAATCCACTCTGCTGGATACAATACAAACGGAGGTAGTTTCACTTATGACAACCTGTCTCTGGTTACACAGGGCAAATACATTTTGATACCCATAATGGCAGCAATCCTATTTGCTAAAATGTCCATGTTTGTGTAAAATCTGTATTGTATATGACAAATAGCTATTTATCATAAGAATCCATTTCTAGTATGAAAGCAAGCTGTTAAGTCCGAGGTGGATCATTTGAGGTGGAATTGCTGTCAAACGGTAGAGGAAACCCACCTACATTCCAGAGCACTGAGAGTGGAGGCCTGTATTTGTTCAGCTAATGTCAGTGGGAGCCAGGCAGAAAAATGCCAGGACATTGGTCTGCCTGGGACATTTTTACTGACGCTCAACGCTGCTAGAAGGTCTTTATAATGGCGTCCCTGACATTGTTTATCCAGCTGAACAGTCAGTCCTCTCTCTTCTCCATTTTCTTATAGCTTTTCCTTTTGTCTTGAGTAGGAAACTCACCCCCATATCTTAGGATATGGTTTATCTGTGTCAGGAGAAACTATATTTGATCCACAATTCAGCATTCTTGAATCTGTTTAGCTGGTATCTGGCTTCAGCAGAGAGTAATGTGACATGTGGACAGATGTCTGATGACCATTGAGATTGTAAGAGGTTGTAATCATTATATTATTTACTGTGTTAAAATGGCCTCTCTCTCTCCCCCCTCATGTGTAGATGTCCTGTGAGGCGGGCTCAAGATCAGTCAGTCCCCTGATCCCCCTGCCTGTAGACTTCAGCCAGCCTGCCAGTCCCATGGGCTGCCTGGACAACACCGCCGCTCGCCACCGCCTGGCCGTCCGACACAAGGCCTGCTCCAAGATGAGGAAACCCACCACTGTAAGATGTACAGTTGAAGGCAGAAGTTTACATGCACCTTAGCCAAATACATTTAAACTCAGTTTTTCACAATTCCTGACATTTAATCCTAGTAAGAGTTCCCTGTTTTAGGTCAGTTAGGATTACCACTATTTAAAGAATGTGAAATGTCAGAATAATACTAGAGAATTATTTATTTTAGCTTTTATTTATTTCATCACATTCCCAGTGGTTCAGAAGTTTTACATGCATTCAATTAGTATTTGGTGACATTGCCTTTAAACAATTTAAACTTGGGTCAAATGTTTCAGGTAGCCTTCCACAAGCTTCCCACAATAAGTTGGGTGAATTTTGTCCCTTTCCTCCTGGCAGAGCTGGTGTAATGGAGTCAGATTTGTAGGCCTCCTTGCTCACACAAACTTTTTCGGTTCTGCACACAAATTTTCTGTAAGATTGAGGTCAGGGCTTTGTGATGGCCACTCCAATACCTTGACTTTGTTGTCCTTAAGCCATTTTGTCACAACTTATGAAGTATGCTCACTCCAACCTAAGTGTATGTAAACTTCAGACATCAACCGTACATACCCATCCCCTTCTAGCACAACCAACCCCTCTCCCTGACTCCCCTGGCCAACACACACCAAACCCACCCCCTTCTATTCCATACCCAGCCCAAGTCCCCTTTGATCACCAGAGCAGAACCCCATCAAAATCCATCCCATAAGCCAAGTGTCCAGCCCATCTAGCCCAACCACAACGCGCTAGCCTGCCGTCAACTTGCATGGCTCATGAGTCTACCAGATCTTTGTAAAACATGTGTCCGATATGACTGAAGCTTGACAGATCATTTGTCTTTAAATGAACTGTATCATTAAGATTACATTATGACTCATATCTGCCATATTTCTGTTGCTCAGAGGGTTGATGGCAGGGCTGAGGGACAGTCATTCCAAGAGGAAAGACTCAGTGTTGTCATTCCAGAATCTGTGGAGGAGGACCAGGAGGAAGGTAATATACATTCTCCTTATTACAGTAGCATTGCACAAAATATTCATGCAATATCGGAAAGATTATGTTTCATGGTATTGAGTAAGCATGGTTGTCATATTAATGCTATAGTGGCTCTGCTCAGACGTAGTTGTGTGTTCTAGATGTGAAATGTGAGCAGGCTGTTGCTGCCGAGAAGGAGCAGACCGATGGGGCCGTGGTATCCCAGCAGGCCGAGCGGTCAGCCCCAGATAAGGAGGAGGATGAGCAGGGGGACCAACCAGAAGTGTCTCTGGATGTCTCTTCCTCATCCCCTTCCATACAGAAAGAGTCTGATTCTGAGGAATGTCTCTCAGGCCAGGCTAAGGCTCTGACCCAGACTGCACCCCTGCCTGGCTCCCTGGACTCTCTGGAGCCCCCTACTAGAGACTACGATGACTTCCTCCTGGCCCATAATGGGTGTGAGGTGGCTGAGGAGGGTGGCTCTCTACTCCAGGAGGTGCTGCGCTCCCTCAAGTGTCCCCTGGCGTCTGTCCTGGGGCTGGAGGCTGAGCCCCTCGAGGAGGTGAATGTGAAGGGTTTAGACCCTGAGAGCTGGATGGATGAGCTGGCTGATGAACCTGAGCCTCTGTCCCTTCCTTCAGATCCAACCCAACAGGAAGGAGCCTGTCTCCCCAGTGATGGACCTGACTGCCCAGCAGAGTCCCAAGAGGAGGAGGGTGAGCCTTATGTGCCTGAGGAAGAGTATGTGGTAGAACATTTCAAACCAAAGGAGGAAGAGGAGGATCAAGATGAAATCAACCCTGAATACTTAACAAAAGAAGATCAAGACATTCCTTCAGTTTATATGGAAAAAGAGGAAAAAGAAGATGGGAAGGAGGCAGCAGGGTTAGAGGAAAAAGAAGATGGGGAGGAGGCAGCAGGGTTAGAGGAAAAAGAAGATGGGGAGGAGGCAGCAGGGTTAGAGGAAAAAGCGGTAATAGAGGAAGCAGAGGAGGTCGTCCAAGAAGAGGCAGAGGAAAAAAAGAAAGATGTGTGGAGGGAGGTGGAAAAAACAGAGCCAATCTCAGAGGTGCCAGTGCAAACAGCCTTATTGGAGCCAGAGGATGTAACGCCAACCTCTGTGGAGGATGATGCACAGCAGGTTCCAGACAATGACACAGACACTGAGAGAGCTTGTGAGAGCCCTGAGTGCCCCACTGAGCTGCCTGACCAAACAGTTAGGGAACCAGTCTGTGTCTCCCAGCTGCCAAATAGCAGTACACCTCCTCCAGATTCCCCAGACCAGCCTGAGTCCCCTACACATGCCACACAGGACCAGGAAGAGCCCAGAGTAACGACTGACCAGTACAGTATAACCAGTCCCAGTGCAGCTTCTGGCCCAGAGCAGAGCCCCCAGGAGCCCTGTAGTGGACCAACTGCCACAGAGGATCATGGGAAGCCATCTTGTGGCTCTGAACAGAGTAGACCAAGGTTCACAATTTCCCCCACCTGGCAAAGGTTGGACACCAACGAGCCAACCTCCCCTTCTACATCTCCCTCCCCTGCTACCTCCCCCTCTGTCACTGTGCCTGGTGCTGTGGAAGCGGGGGTTACAGCAAAAACAGATCCCCCAAGTAGAGTGGAGCCACTTAGCCCTGTGGTGGCCGAAGTCCCTGCTTGTCCCAGCAGAACACAGAGCACCACAGCACCCACACATTCTTCAAAAGACACTCCACCTGCTGTTCCTGCAGCCCAGGAGGAAGGGACCCCTGAGAATCCGTTTGGTGTTAGGCTGAGGAAGACCTCTGTGGGTATGTTGCGCTTAGGATCAGAGAGTGAAACTCCCCCCTCATCCCCAGCACACTCACTTCCCATAGAACCACAGAGGTCCTCGCTCACTGAACCACAGCCACAAAGCAAATCTGCCCTGCTCAGAAAGCCCTCCGAGCTGGACGGTATCGTCAAGCCCAGGAGAACACCAGGTACTAAAACCGTCTTAAGTCACCATCACACCAGTCAGTGTTTACAGACGTGTGATATATATGGCCTATCCTTCACTCACAATGCCACCTCTTGTTTATATATATATTTCACAATGTTGAGCTCAATAGTCTTCAAATGACAAAACATTTAGTCTATGTATGTTTTAGGGATTTGGACTCCTGCTGGACTAACAATTCACACTGAAACGGGTCCATGAGTACTGTTGAGAGCAGACTTATTGAGATATCTAAAAAGAGACTTATAAACACCAAGGAGAGATTCCTCTAAATCAAATGTTATTAGTCACATGCGCCGAATACAACCGGTGTAGTCCTTACATTGAAATGCTTACTTATGAGCCCCTGGCCAACAATGCAGTTAAAAAAAATATGGATAAGAAATAAAAGTAGCAAGTAATTAAAGAGCAGCAGTAAAATAACAATAGCAAGACTATATACGGGGGGTACCGGTCAGTTGAGGTAATATGTACATATAGGTCGAGTTAAAGTGACTATGCATAGATGATAACAACAGAGAGTAGCAGTGGTGTAAAAGAGAGGGGGGTGCGCAAATAGTCTGGGTAGCCATTTGATTAGGTGTTCAGGAGTCTTATGGCTTGGGGGTAGAAGATGTTGAGAAGCCTCTTGAACCTAGATTTGCCGCGCCGGTACCGCTTGCTGTTCGGTAGCCGAGAGAACAGTCTGACTAGGGTGGCTGGAGACGTTGACAATTGTTAAGGCCTTCCTCTGACACCGCTTGGTATAGTTGTACTGGGCCGTACGCACTACACTTTGTAGTGCCTTTCGGTCAGAGGCTGAGCAGTTGCCATATCAGGCAGTGATGCAACCAGATGGTGCAGATGTAGAACATTTTGAGGATCTGAGGACCCATGCCAAATCTTTTTAGGCTCCTGAGGGGGAATAGGCTTTGTTGTGCCCTCTTCACTGACTATTTCTATCAACAAATTGGCTGTATTTGAATGCTATTGGTTTTCGGCATTTGTCTTTCATTGGTTCGTACCTCTTACATTTCCACTCTAAACAAAAAGATTATGCCAAATGAAATTACCAGGCCACTCCTACCTTATTTCGCACCATTTGAAGACATTCTCCTGTGTTCTTCTGTTTCAGATCTGTCTGTGGGTCGAGTGCCTAGTGTTGGATCTAGCGGGGGATCTGAATCACCAAGCTGGATCTCAGTGGCCAGACAAAAGCAAAGAATCTTCAAAGAG
Source organism: Oncorhynchus keta (assembly GCF_023373465.1). Taxonomy (NCBI): domain Eukaryota; kingdom Metazoa; phylum Chordata; class Actinopteri; order Salmoniformes; family Salmonidae; genus Oncorhynchus; species Oncorhynchus keta. The sequence goes on from NC_068424.1 coordinate 43,807,568, forward strand.
AACTCATTGGAGGAAACTACTGAGAAGAAGGTCCCTGCCGAGAAGGTAGGGATGGGTGCATATTGTTTTGTGTTCTTTTGTTTAACGATAAGCCCACTGTTTCAGAGAGAAACCGTTGACTTGTCAATCAACCCATCCATCCAGTCCTTAGCTCTTGTTAGCTTTTGTTCTGCTATCACGACAGGGTCCACCTTTTGATGCAATATCTAGAGTTTGTATGAGACTGAAGTTGTGTAAGTGCCATTTACTTTGTTATACATGTTGGAATGAATAAGCAGTTCATTCCATCTATTTCCAGGGGGAGACTAACAGAAAGGGTTCCATTCCTACATTGACGAGTCATGTCAACAAAGACCAAGCCAAGCCTCCGGGACCTCCTGTAAAAGGTTTGACTCCTCAGTATCCCACTCTGCTACCACACACACACACATCACTTTCTTATAAAGTGTTTTCATTGTTCTCACAAAAGACCGAGTTTGATTGATACACTGCTGCCCCCATGTGGAAGAAACATGCAAATAAAATGTTCCTGTTGAAAATGTTCTGTATCTGAGAATGCCTAATCTTCAATGACGTAAGACTTAAAAAATATTTCAGTCCGTTTTGATAACATTTTGTTGGTTGTAAGGACTTTTATTACACCTGCAGTGTCTTTAGGACAATACAGAGTGATTGTGTCACTAAAGATGTTGTTCTCTGCTCGTTGTCCATAGTGTTGTGTTCTCTTGAGATTTCTAAGCCTGCCGTGGTTGAGAAGGAGGGGAAGAGAGCCCCGGCTCACCCCGCACCTACAGCCCTAGCCCAGGATGAGCCGCCATGGATGGCCCTGGCCAAAAAGAAGGCCAAAGCCTGGAGCGAGATGCCCCAGATAGTTCAGTAAAGACGGGCCGTCTCAAACCGAATCATCCGTCCACTGATGGATCAGAATGCACTTGCACAACCAGAGTATATCTTTTGACTTCTAATACCTTCGGGTTTCTTATTGGACAGATGCTGAAACCCTCCAGTCACGTGCTGTGGTGAAAGTCAGTTGGGAATTAGGCCAAATTAGTAAAAGTTATGGCCTAAGATTGAATTTAGTTGACATGATATATCTATGTACAACCAACCAATTATTGAATGATATTTGTTTTAATTTCTTAACTGTTATTGACAGTATTCCTTGTATGAGTGAGGGTCCAGTGTATCAACTTTGAACCTAGCCTTGAGCTTTGATTTGGAGGATGAATAAGCATGGATGGAGAGTTTTCTTTGTATTTATTAAATCTCTTTCATGTATTTGTTTTATTTTTGTATTGCCTTTTGAACATGTGTACATTAAATGTGTAGTAAATAACAAATGGGATTCCATTTTTTTTCTTTTTCTTTCAGCTCTCTTTAAGAACATTAAGATAAAAACTGTTACTCTTCTTTGTACCTACTGCCAATAGTGCATCAAAGATGGTCATAGCCATCAATTTAATATAAAAGGTATAGGCATACTTGGGCAGTAGAATATATTTTTTCTGTTAAACGGATGCCCCGCTTCACACTTCTACCCCCAAAATATTTTCTATCTGATTCATGTGAACGATTCACTTTTATTTTAGTAGATGGGATTCAGTTCAATCCCAGTGAATCTAAATAAGCATTTGTGGAATGTAAACAGTACACGTAATATTTTAACAAGGGGTTCAAATATTTTTTTATTTACTCACTTTTCAAACAATTAAATCTTTATTTGAACAGTTAATTAAATGTGCATTGCCCTAGTGGGGACAACTGTTAAACATTAGCTAACCTTACTCTGTCGATCATTTGGGGTTCTCTGAAAACCAGCTGAATAATGGTAACGTTAGCATACTTGAAACAACTTTTGAACCAATTTATCTGCAGGTTGCTAATAGTTAGCTAGTAGTTTTTTTGGGGGGGGGGGGGGCACCTAGCAGCGACTGCTTGTTGCTTTTTGGCCAGGGACAGCCCTGCGGCTAGCCAGTGAGATGGCAGGAAACCCCCATGCAAAGATTCCTGCAGCAGTCAAACTCTTACCAAGGAGTATTTTTCTCAGAGTAATAATGGCCTAGTTAATAAATTCTGTGGATTTTTTTTTTTTTTTTTTAGCATCAGAAGTGTTTGGCTGGCCAGATTTTAGTGCAGAACAACTACAGGGGGGTTTGAGAAGGTGTTCCTGCCTTCCAGGCCAACTGCCTGGAGTAAGTTCTGTTGGGACCTAAGTAGAGGGAAGGGGTGGTAGGGTGTGTTGGGTATAGTGGTTGTATATTCGGAAAGTACTCAGACCCCTTGACCTTTTTCCACATTGTTACGTTACAGCCTTATTCTAAAATGGTTAATTGTTTATTCCCTTATCAATCTACAAACAATACCCCACAATGAGGAACACATTTCACTTTACGCCTGAAAAGTAGAGTTCCTAGAGATTATACACAGTGGCTATTTTTTTAGGTACACCCATCTAGTACTGGGCTGGACACCCTTTTTCCACCAGAACAGCCGGAATTCTTCCAGGAATGGATCATGCAAGGTGTCGGAAATGTTCATGGCTCAATTGGTATCAAGGGACCTAACATGTTTCGGGAAAGGATTCCCCACACCACTATCACCTGCTTGTACCATCGATACCAGACAAGATGGGTCCATGATCTCATGCTGCTTATGCCAAATCCTGACTCGGACATCAGCGTGACACAACAGGAACTGGGATTCGTAGGACCAGGCAATGTTTTTCCTCTTCTCATTGGCCAGTGTTGATGATTGTGTGCCTGCTGGAGCCACTTCTTGTTTTTAGCTTAAAGGAGTGGAACACAGAATTGTCGTCTCCTGCAATAGCCCATCCGTGAGAAGAATCGACGAGTTGTGTGACCCGAGATGCCGTACTGAACCGTTATTTGTCTGTCTGTGGCCTGCCTGTTAGCTTGCGTGATTCTTGGCATTTTCCTTCGACCTCTCTCATCAACGAGCTGTTTTCGGCCACAGGACTGCTGCCGACTGGATGTTTTTTCTTTGTCACACCATTCTCGGTAAACCCAGGGAGGGTATGCCGTTTTTGAGAAACTGTATCCAGCACGCCTGGCACCGACGATCATACCACACTCAAAGTCTCTTAGGTCACTCGTTTTCCCCATTATAACTTTCAATAGAACAGTAACTGAATGCCTCGATGCCTGTCCGCCTGGTTAACAGTAAATAGTGCCTTTTGAAAGTATTCATACCCCTCGACTTTTTCCACATGTTGCGTTACAGCCTGAATTCAAAACAGATTCAATTGATTTTCTTCTCACCCGTGTACACACAATATCCCGTAACGACAAAGTGAAAACACGTTTTTGTTTTATTTTGACAAACGTATTGAAAATTATAAAGTATTCACACCCCTAAGTGAATGCATGTTAGAGTCACCTTTGACAACAATGACAGCTGTGAGTCTCTAAGAGCTTTGCACACCTTGTGTCGTGGCGATTCCCTATGAACTGCCACTGCCACAGGAGAGTGCGGTCCATTACCCATCCACAAAGTCAGCTTTCCAGACATTACTCTTTTGGAGTGAAGTTCCCTTTTATTGCGTATATAAATAGCTCCAAAACACACATTCCTATGCAAAAGGTGCAGAGAGATGCATTCCATAAGCTATATATGTGATACGGTAAGAACTGTATGCCCTCTCCTCTCACCTGTGCTACCTTTTTGCACTTGAGACCAGTGACCCATGACCCCAACATATAGTGGTGCCCTCTAATGTACAAAACAAGTAAAAATAACCAGTGACAGACAACATATACACAACTCATAAACAGGCCAAAATGGCTCCTACACACTGTGACGGCCCTGAATTTTTCTGAACCGTCTCAGTGCAGCTCCTTCCAATAGGGCGCTTTCCCTTTAATTCCCAATTACATAGCCAGCATCAGCTGCGCGAAAGGGGGGTTGTGATGGAGACGTGCATGAGGATGTGTTCAACCCTCAGTTCCGAAGCTTCTCTATTCCGTTTGTTTTGTTGCCGTTAAACGTGTGTTTTGTAGCCTAAGAGAGTTTACCCAGGATCGGATCCACTCTTCGCGTCCCTGGACTACACCTCTCCGTTCTTCGTGGCCTTTCTCCGCTGGAGATCTATTGGCGGATTGGATTGTCTGACTGACCACCACCTTTTTGTATACGGTATTTCATTTGTTTGGATGTGATGTATACTGTGATTTGTGTAGTTAGTGGTAGTTGAGGACTTAATTAAGAGTTGATCCGCTTTAAAGTTCTGTGGTAAAGTAATTGTTATATTGATTGTATGTTTAATACTGGGTTTACGCTACACGGAATGAACGGACAAACATCGCGTGACAAAAGTCACTTGAGTTCACTGAACTCCTTTACCGGGCAGGACTCTTTTTAGGCCCGAGGTACAGGACATTTCTGGAGGAACCAGAACTCATTGTGATATTATTATATGTGTGTGTGTAATCATTGTTGTTGCTAATACAACCCACGCAACAGAATATAGTTGTTTTTGAAGTTCTTTCCAATGTTTTAAGGGTTTATGAAAAGTTTATTTCCATCCTGACTTTTACATAAGTCCTTTGTATTGGTGTAGACTTGACGGACCAGATGGGACTCATTCCCACCCCAAACTAAAAGGAGAAACCAATGTTTTCTCTGGTAGGCACAACCTACCTGGCACCCCTATAAATAATAACCTCAAGTCAAAACCGTTACAACACCGACCCCAAATTATTCTCTGACTTAGGAACGAAACAATTATACAAATGCAAAAGAAAAGGAGCCAACAATGTATGCATTTAATTTTACCCCACTTATGTCTTTTTTTTAAATGTATGTTTTTATTTAAGGGTTGATCAGCTTAATATTGCAGAAAGATTGTTGCTTCCATCAATGTAATAGTCTGCATCATTTCCAATCCCCCATGTCTTTTTTTTGGTAAATATGTATATATCCATATCCATACATATAGATATACATACTTTTTTTGTGTGTATACCTTTATTATTTTCCACAAACCCTACCACTCTTCCCCCAATTGGAGTAAACTAATAAACAATAACACTTAGGCTTCTACCTTCAGTTTATACATCTTATAGACAATCTATTTTTCAATAGTTATATTTTGTTTGTTTTTAGTCCTTCCTCTATTTCCGATGTCCATCCAGTTGGATTTCTATTTGTAACTGTGCTATTTCGCAACATTTCTGAACCCATATACATTTTACAGACCCTGTATGTTTTACATCGGTTATCCTGTTATTAGTCCCACCCTTCAGCTCCATTCAACCTCTCCCATCTATCTCTTAACACCATTCATTTTGGATTTCTATTTGCCATGTATCTTTCGACTGTGCTGTAATGCTTCACAAAAGTGCTGAACCTTTCTATGTCTTCTGTCTTTTCTGTAGGAGTGACAGGTACTCCTGTGTCCATCTCTTCCTAAATAAGTCGGCCATGTACTGGACTTGCTTCCAACGCCGTCTGATGTACAGGTTTTTTAAATGTTTTATTTTTTTAAGATTCCAGGGGTTAGGACAGGCTTTGACTTTAACAGTAAAATGTGATTTAGGGTGAGAGCTTCTAGATCTAGGTTAACGTGGTGATTGGGCAGCTGTTTAGAATAGTCTCCACTTCACACAGCACGGTGTGCAATCCCTCCTCATCTAGGGTCTGTTGTAAACAGGACAGAATGGAGCACCTGGTGAATCATCCGAACGAGCCTTTCCCAGACTCCTCCATGGTGGCACTCCCCAGGGAGATTGAAACTCCACTGTATTCCTTCCTGAAGTAGAGCACCTTTGATCTTGCCTTGGTTTAAAGCAAGTAGAGCTTCTCTGGGTTCTCTCTCAGAACCAACAAAGTAAGTCCCATTATCAGATCTTACGTGTTGTACTTGTCCTCTTCAACACATAAATCTTCTTATGGCGTTGATACACAAATCTATGTCACCAGAGTAAGCAATTTGAATGTGTACTGCTCTACTGGACATACTTGTATAGATCACTCCATGTCTTTTAACATTTCCTCTTCCTTGTTTTTATTTCTGTAGGACCAAAGTAAGTCACACCTACATTGGTAAATAATGGGATGTCTGGTATGATCCTTTCAAGTGTCAAATCTGCCATCTTCTACTCACCAGTCTTGCATCTTTGCCTTCTGCACACCACACACTCTGAGGTGATCTTCCTTGCTGCGGAGTTTGCATTGGTGAGCCAATACCTTTGACAAAGAAGTGAGAGCATGTGATTCCTTCCACCATGTCCTGTTTGTTGATGTAGGGGGCAGAGGATAGGTGTAGATATGTGAAGGTCTTTGGAGAGAATGACAGGGTGCTTGACTTCAGGCTTAGCTACCTTACATAGCCGTCCTCCGACTCTAAGAACTCCATCCATCAGCACTGGATTCAACTTATAAATGCTACTTCCTTTCTTGACTGTAGATGACGTCAAAGTCAAGATCTCCTCTGGAAATCTTTTATCTTTGGGTGAAGCGAATGATCGCCTCCTCTTCATTCAACAGTTCTTCCAGACTTACAGCTTGACCACCGCATGTTGTCTTGTAGGCTTGAAACTTGTCTTTCACCATCTGGTTCTGTGAGCGTGTGTTTGCTGGTGAGATTGAGATTTAACTGGATTTATTTTCTTTCCTGTACAAGTGACAGTAACACTTTTTTCACTTTCAAGAACCAAGCCACTGCAGTCTTCAACTTTTACATTTACATTACATTTAAGTCATTTAGCAGACGCTCTTATCCAGAGCGACTTACAAATTGGTGCATTCACCTTATGACATCCAGTGGAACAGCCACTTTACAATAGTGCATCTAAATCTTTTAAGGGGGGGTGAGAAGGATTACTTTATCCTATCCTAGGTATTCCTTAAAGAGGTGGGGTTTCAGGTGTCTCCGGAAGGTGGTGATTGACTCCGCTGTCCTGGCGTCGTGGGGAGTTTGTTCCACCATTGGGGGCCAGAGCAGCGAACAGTTTTGACTGGGCTGAGCGGGAACTGTAATTCCTCAGTGGTAGGGAGGCGAGCAGGCCAGAGGTGGATGAACGCAGTGCCCTTGTTTGGGTGTAGGGCCTGATCAGAGCCTGGAGGTACTGAGGTGCCGTTGCCCTCACAGCTCCGTAGGCAAGCACCATGGTCTTGTAGCGGATGCGAGCTTCAACTGGAAGCCAGTGGAGAGAGCGGAGGAGCGGGGTGACGTGAGAGAACTTGGGAAGGTTGAACACCAGACGGGCTGCGGCGTTCTGGATGAGTTGTAGGGGTTTAATGGCACAGGCAGGGAGCCCAGCCAACAGCGAGTTGCAGTAATCCAGACGGGAGATGACAAGTGCCTGGATTAGGACCTGCGCCGCTTCCTGTGTGAGGCAGGGTCGTACTCTGCGGATGTTGTAGAGCAAACTTCATCCAAGTTGAGAAATAAGATAACAGCTTGTTGGTGGGATTTTCAGTCTGAATGACAGTAGCACTGCACACAACAGTATTTCTAATCTCAGGGTCATCAAATGTGAGGGAAACTGAATTCATGTGTTCCAGCGGCCACGGCACTTCTGGTTTCCATAAAAACATTGGGCCATGGATCCACCTTTTGCACTCCAGAAACTTGTTTCCACTCAGTCCTCTTGAGCCATCATCAGCAGGATGTTGCCTATAGTATCCACATAGCTCCACTGTGATACGGATGTATTCTCTCTGATAACAGAGATCCTATTGGCCACAAATGTTTGAAACGTTGTATTCTCATTGGGTATGTACTTGAGCACTGACGGACTATCTGTCCAGAACACAGAGTCATCCAGCTTCAGCTGTAGCTCTGTACGCAGCATCTTGTCCACCTTTACACTCAGTACTGCAGCAGCCAGCTACATGTGAGTGATGGTTATCTGCTTCAAAAGGTGCAATTCTGGACTTCCCCATGACAAGAGACACATGAACATCACCCCTTTGATTAATCAGTCTCACATACCTTACTGTTCCATAACCCAGCTCACTGGCATCTGAGAGTGGATCCAAGTTAGTTGGCTTAATACATCTTTCAATCTTAAAATTGCTTCTTTTTTTTAAAGATCTCTAATCACTTTCATCCACTTTTCAGAGAAACACGTGGGGATATTCTTATCCCAGCCACAGCTTCTTCTATATAGCTCCTGTAACAGCAGTTTGGCAGGCAGGGTGAAGGGAGCAAGGAAGCCCAGCGGATCATAGATAGAGGAATTCTATCCATGGTGAGTTCTATGTGTGTGTGGGGTTGGTCTTTTATGGTAACATTAAAAGGTAAATGTATCACTCTCCACACACCATTGTACTCCCAATGCTCTTTCAACAGGAAGTGTGTCTCTGTCCAAATTCAACTGTTTCACCTCTTTAGCTCTGTCAACTTCTGAGATGGAGGCTAGTACAGTTCGACTATTGCTCACCCACTTGGAGAGATGGGACCCTCCATCATGACAAGTAGCCGTGATATCCTTGGCAAGTTGCACTGCCTCCTCTTCAGTGGACAGTGATTTCAGGCAGTCATCAACATCAAAATGCTTTATCATTGTGTCAACCACCTCCGGATGACAACATTCCTTTGCAGTCTTCTTTCATGCGTAGCTCGCACAGCTCGGTGATGAGGCAGCTCCAGACAGATGTACAGTCCTGCGATACTCAACAGGTAAGAGGTTAGTGTCACCTCCAGGCCACCACAGGAACCTCAGGATGTCAACATCACTGTGTGATACCTTTACCTGGTGAAACATTGCTTGTACGTCAGACATTGCTACAGGATCCTGGCGGAATCGTGTGAGCCCACCTACAAGACTGTTAGTCAGATCTGGGCCTTGAAGAAGCTCTGAGTTCAGTGATATGCTCTTGTATGTAGCAGCACAGTCAAAAACGACTCTGATTGTCCCCTTCTTTGGGTGATCTACCTCCATGGTGTGGAATATACCACACTTGACCATCTGTACACTCTAGTTGCTCTTCTGGCACTCTCAGCATACCCCTTATCAATGACATCTGAGAGGAAACCTTTATATTCCTTATGAAAATGTTTGTTTCTCTTGAACTTGCATTTCAAGTTTGCGAGGCACTGTTCAGCCACATGGCGGTTGTCGGGTAAGGTGACATCATCCTTCCTGAAAGGTAACCTCAGGCTGTAATGGCCCTCCTGTAACTTGACAGAATCATTCATTATCTTCATAAACCTTTTGTCTTCCACTGACAATTCCTGTGTCTCCTTGTAGGACTTCTCGTTGACATCTGTGTTGTATTGACTTATCAACATCTCTTCCAGATTTGAAACTGAGATTCTGTTAGCTGTAACAGTAGGACAGTGACCCTTGTCCTCATGATTATGGCTTCTAAGGGGACCATCGACAACCCACCCCAGTAGGGTCCTCACGGCACATGGTCAATTTTCCCAGCTGTTAACCACCTCCCATGGTGTTAACCACCTCCCATGGTTCCATGAGCTTGGGAGCATTGGTTCCTATCAACGTCACTACTTCTGCATTATTTTCAAAACTCTTTACATTACTCAGATAAGGCCACTTGGACAGGTCTTTCTCTGTGGGGATGTTTTTCTGTACTCACTTGCATGTTGTTCTGAGTTTCGACTTCAGGTAATTTGATTAAGTTGTTTTTCTTCAATTCAGAAATGTCCAATCCTCTGATAACATGAGTGTGCATCGACTTTCCTTTCACTTGATTTATGGTCTTCAACACCTTGTTAGCTCCTCTTCCTGTGATGCCAAGCTGTGTCATCAGTCTCTCTGTGCAGAATGTGGCTGTGCTTCCTTGGTCTAGGAAGGCATATGTCTGGATAACCCTGTTGCCTTTACTGTGTGTGTCCTTTACTGGTACAATAGCAAGTACACATTCTTGGTCACCCAGTACGCACTGCTCACTGGCGCTTCTGATGACTGCTCTGCTGTTCTTCTGATCAATATGAAGCACACTTGGGTGAGTTTGGTTATATACACTGCATTTGAGAGGTCTGTTGCAACCTCTTGACATGTGCCGACACAAGCAACCAAAATAAATGCACTTTTCATTTAGGAAACCAATCTTCTTCTTGTGACTCATTTTCCTAAGTTGTGGACACAGCTCAAATTTGTGTTTGCCATTACAGAACAGACATCTGATATATTGGGTTTGGCGTGTTTGCTGTGGTGATGACATGCTAATGGCAAAGCTACCCACTGTGGATTTGTAAATAGACGTGTGAAGGAGCCTTGACTGTGGCCTTTGAGTCTTGCTTCTGGATTCTGTAGGATCTTGAATGTCACCGAACACCGCATGTGTGGCTATTCTCACTTGAGATCAAGGAGTCTAGCACATCTGCCATGGCACTGCTCCTGTAACTCAAACGCAACCGACCTCTGCCTCTACCTGAGCTTTTAGGGTAGTTTCAGGATGATGTTCTTTAAGCTGGAGGCCAGATCCATCTCATCCATGTCTTCCATTGCATTACAACAACCTCTAAGGTATAACGCATAAGCCTGTAATGCCTTGGGATCTTCGGATTTGATGCTAGGACAGCTAAAGGCCTTCTCCATGTATGCATTGGTAATCTTGTATTCATTACTGTAGTTCTCCTTTAATAAGCTCTTGGCTTTCTGATAGCCCCTATCTGGAGCCATATGTTGGCAGCTCTTAACTAGCTCTCAAGCCTGCCCTCTGGTGTATTGTTTGAGGAAGTGCAGTTTGTCTTTGCTAGTTTGGGCTCTATTCTCTATACCTTGTTCAAATGACTGAAGGAAGGACCTGTACTGTAAAATGTCACCATCAAAAACAGTAATGTCTCTGGGTGGCAGAAAGGAATGATGTTTCTGTTAAACTAACATAGCAGTAACTTCATTCTGTCTTTGAAGAATGGTGATGAGAGGGTTTTCCTGTGAAATGTCCTGAGCACCGTCCTGTGAATTTGGAAGTCTTGCCTGTTCTCCCCGTGGCCCTCTACGTGAGTTGGTCAACACAGATTGGCCTTGTCCTGTATTAGCCTGCAGACTTGGGTTAGAGTCTTGTGCGGCACTATGCTCTCCGTGAGCTGCTGTCTGAATCACACTCTGTCCTGACTGTTGTGATTGAGCTGAAACACTGTGAGCCTGGGCTGATTGAATGTCAATATGCTCAATGAATTGGGGTCCTTCTTTAGGACGCACACTTGGCGGACTGAAGTGCCCCCTGCCCTGTGTGGAATTCAAGGTCTGAGATCCTGTATCTCTCTGCCATTTGCTCAAAATAGTCATTCATGCCATCTATTGTTGTTGAGTTCGCCTTTATTTCTTCCCTGTAGATGCCAAATCCGTGAGTTTTTCTGAGGCAGCTGCTATTTCAGTTTGCAGCTCTAGCGTCTCCATTCTTTTCCTGAGTTCTATCTTTTGTTGGTTTAATTCCTCCTCCATATCCTGGTGTTTGAACTTGAGAGCAGCAGCCTTTGTAATTAATGCTGCTCTTTCAGCCTCTGCTCGAATGAATGCAGGCTGAGGATGTGGAGGATACACCTGAGCGTGAACTCCCGTTAGACGGAGGTTTGGGACACTCTGTCATTAGGTTTAACATCATATTTCTCTGGTGCTGGGGCTGCACTGGACACAAAATAAGAAAAGCCTTAATATGCTGCCATTTGGGTTCATACCAATTTAACATATAATTTTTTCTTTCATTCTCAGGTATCATGTGACGATAGGAATCAATAATTTCAATCCATTCAACATTTCATTGAACTGGAGCATGTTTTTTTTGTGTTTTTGTGTTTTTTTTACAACTTCAATATTCATATTTTTAGTCATATTAGATCAGTAATAATGTTCATTTTGCAAGTCAGGTTTCCCAGTTTACCCATTCTGGATTTGCGCTTTTGGGAAGGCCTTCTTCAAGGCCTTTTCTGATAAAAGATCCTCCACTAGCGCCATATCGCCCCCATTCACAAAGCTATCTGCAGTGGTAAAATCATTTTCAGCTATATTCCTTCAATAGACAATCACAATAATATATATTTCGATATGCAACCATGAACATAAATCAATAATTGCTCCGATAAACTGTGCTTCATTAACAGTGTCACTATATCATTAATCGTCACACTTCAATGAATTAGGCAGCGGAGATTGGAAATCGGATTCTATGCATTCATCCCTTTGTGCAAATAAGTATAGCAATACACTCAAATGCACCCATTAATCAATCCAAAAGATTGTGCGCTTGTTAGGCTACTTTACATACCCAAGCACGTCTTTTCTATGCCGAGTCCTTTGTTCCTTGGTTACGCGTCTTTCCAGGTAATCCAGTTTTCCAATTCCAACAAAGTGTTTTCCAACAGAGTATTTTGACTAAATGTAGTGGCTAAATTTATCTGGGAAATGTTTTCCACAATCCTTGTTTCTTGTCATTAGTAGGAATGATTCCAATAATCCTACATCTGCATGCAATGGTCCATTACTCAAATTTCCAACAAGAGTTAGTTCTTACTTTTGTAATGGCGATTCCCTATGAACTGCCACTGGAACAGGGGGGAGCTGTCCATTACCCGTCCACAAAAATCAGCTTTCCAAACATTATTTTTTGGTTTTGGGATGAAGTTCCGATTTATTGCGTATATCAATAGCTCCAAAACAGACATTCCTATACAAAAGGTGCAGAGAGAAGCATTCTATAAGCTATATATGTGATACGGTAAGAACTGTATGTCCTCTCCTCTCACCTGTGCTAACCCTTCCTGGTCACCTGTGCTACCTATATGCACACAAGACCAGTGACCCATGACCCCAACATATCGTGCCCTCTAGTGTACAAAACAAGTTTTGAAAAACCCTTGACAGACAACATATACACAACTCATAAACACGCCAAAATGGTTCCTACACCTGGATTGTACAATATTTTGCCATTATTCTTTTTTTTTTTTATTCTTCAAGCTCTTTCAAGTTGGTTGTTGAACATTGCCAGTCAGCCATTTCCAAGTCTTGCTATAGATTTTCAAGCCAATTTAAGTCAAAATTGTAACTAGGCCCCTCAGGAACATTCAATGTTGTCTTGGTCAGCAACTCCAGTGTTTATTTGGCCATGTGTTTTAGGTTATCGTCCTGCTAAAAGGTGAATTTGTCTCCCAGTGTCTGTTGGAAAGCAGACTGAACCAGGTTTTCCTCTAGGATTTTTCCTGTGCTTATTTCTATTCTGTGTTTAAAAAATCCTAAACAACTCCCTAGTCCTTGCCTATGACAAGCATAATAATAACATGATGCAGCCACCACCATACTTGAAAATATGAAGAGTGGTACTCAGTGATTTGATGAATTTGCCCCAGGGCTGCATTTGCTACAGCATAGTCTGTGCTACAGTCATATAAAGACTGAATGCGTGTCTTATTTATCCATCTCCATCTGGCTTTCTTTGTCACCTTATTTTTTTATTATAAAGATATATATTTTTTTTAATTGCATCTGCAGAGTTTTAAAACAGCCTTTCACACGAATATCGTCTCCAACTCCATTCAAATTGCATCCAAAATAGATCATCCTGTTCAAGGTTGGTTTATGGCCTAGCCTACCGCTTTCAGCTAATGAATTAGATTCAGTATTAGCCTTATATTTAGCTAATTAATGATGCCAATAGACTGACTGAATGTTAATATAGCAGCCAAAATAACTAAAGGACAGCTTGTTAGAAGAGGGAACACGCGATGACGGTAGGCTATAGCAGATATTTATTCAGACCTATAACCATTCAATCTTTGTGAAGAAAAGTGAAAGCCTTCTGCAACTTATTCTAGTCCATTATTATTCAAGGATGTCATTAGAATGATGAAGATAAGGACAACAAAACTTATTTCATTTAACTGTTGAACGTGAGGAAGGAATGAAGCAACAATAGAGAGAGAGAGGAGGTAGGCTAATAACATTAAGGGAATATTATGAAAGATATATACAGTTGAAGTCGGTAGATAAAATACGCTTAGGTTGGAATCATTAAAACTCGTTTTTCAACCACTCCCCAAATTTCTTGTTAACAAACTATAGTTTGGCAAGTCGGTTAGGACATCTACTTTGTGCATGACAAAAGTAAATTTGTCCAACAATTGTTTACAGACAGATTATTGCACTTATAATTCAATGTATCACAATTCCAGTGGGTCAGAAGTTTACATACACTAAATTGACTGTGCCTTTAAACAGCTCAGAAAATTCCAGAAAATGATGTCATGGCTTTATAAGCTTCTGATAGGCTAATTGACATCATTTGAGTCAATTGGAGGTGTACCTGTGGATGTATTTCAAGGCCTACCTTTAAACTCAGTGTCTCTATGCTTGACATCATGGGAAAATCAAAAGAAATTTGCCAAGATCTCAAAAAAAATATTGTAGACCTCCACAAATCTGCTTCATCATTGGGAGCAATTTCCAAACGGCTGAAGGTACCACGTTTATCTGTATAAATAATAGTACGCAAATATAAACACCATGAGACCACGCAGCCGTCATACCGCTCAGGAAGGAGACGCGCTCTATATTATCCACAGTAAAATTAGTCCTATGTTGACATAACCTGAAAGCCCGCTCAGCAAGGAAGAAGCCACTGCTTCAAAACCGCCATAAGAAAAGCCAGACTATGGTTTGCAACTGCACATGGGGACAAGTTCGTACTTTCTGGAGAAATGTCCTCTGATCTGATGAAACAAAAATAGAACTGTTTGGCCATAATGACCATCGTTATGTTTGGAGGAAAAAGGGAGAGCCTTGCAAGCCAAAGAACACCATCCCAACCATGACACACTGTGGTGGCAACATCATGTTGTGGGGGTGCTTTGCTGCAGGAGGGCCTGGTGCACTTCACATAATAGATGGCATCATGAGGAGGAAAATTATCTGGATATATTGAAGAAACATCTCAAGACATCAGTCATGAAGTTAAAGCTTGGTCGCAAATGGGTCTTCCAAATGGACAATGACCCAAAGCATACTTCCAAAGTTGTGGCAAAATGGCTTAAGGACAACAAATTCAAGAGAATTTACATGTGTGCAGCCAAAACTCTGACAATAGAAACGTTTCAGCATCCTTTCTAAAACCAAATAAAAAGACCTCACACAATAAATCAGTATTAACACCACTAACAAATATTCATAACAGGTGGATTGTGTGTGGGTGCTGGTGTGTGTGGGTGACAAAAATGTAGGGTAAACACAAAACAAATGGCCCGGCCTTGCTTAATCTGGAACTTCCCTTAGCAGCTGGATCCGGGTACTTTTAACTGCTCTCCTAGTGCACCTGCCTCAGGAAGCCTTTCAAAGGGCTGAAGGCACCTGCCTCAGGACAGAATCATTGATTATTGATAAACATGATAAACACAGAATCATTGACAGAATCATTGATAAACGTGTCTAAAAAAAAACTATCGAATTGAGAAATAAATTGTAAAAAACGTGTCACATTCAATTATTCACCTCTGTCCCAAATGTTTCCACTGTGTCTCTTACAGCCTGTTTGAGTTCAGTGTGTACTGGCAGCTATCTATTTTTCCACAGGAAGTTATTTAAATCACAAATAACAGATGACTTAAACACGTGAGCAGAGGACCTGGCCTTGAATAGTGAGCAGCCTCTAACTTAAGTCTCAATATTCCATCCCTCTGTTTTACTTATTCAAATGACTAAAATATTGCATTCAAAGATTGCTATCTGAAAGCCAGTTACCATTCAGTTTGTTACTTTCAATAATCTCCATAACCTGTTTCCTTCAATTTAAAACCCTTCTACTCTTTCCAGCAGAAAAACAACATTCTCAACCACTATCAAACAATGTTCTGCCTTTACCCCTATTGCAAGGTTTAAAACAAAACAAACATGATAACTTTCTCCGTACTGGAAGGCATTGTTTTCATCTTAGTATACCTTCACAAGAGGTCTCTTCACAGTCCCCAAATCCAGAACAGACTATGGAAGGCGCAGAGTACTAAATAGAGCCATGACTACATGGAACTCTATTCCACATCAAGGAACTCATGCAAGCAGTAAAATTTGATTTAAAAAACAGATTTAAAAAATACCTTATGGAAAAGCGGGGACTGTGAAGCAACACAAACATAGGCGCATACGCACTATACACCCACGTACACATGGATTGTGTACTGTATATATGTGGTAGTGGTGGAGTAGGGGTCTGAGGGCACACAGTCTGAATGTATTGTAAATGTTTATCAAATTGTATAAACTGCTTTAATTTTGGACCCCAGGAAGAGTGAATGCTGTCTTGGCAGCAGCTAATGGGGATCCATAATAAGTACAAATTCAAAAGTTACTCTATATTTATTTACAATTTCTGTTGGATTTTCACTTTCTGCTTCAATATTTATTACATGTCTAATATTTTAAGATTCATATGTAATGCTTTGGAGGGATTAATATGTTGTAACTGGGTTGCACTGTCTTTCAGTCCCCTGTAGATGGCAAGCTCTGTCCATAATCAGTCTCTACCTAAATTGGTTCTATTTAACAGGGTATGGGCTTATTTCAAAATGTATTACCAGGGTGGAGAACATCTCATAAGCGTGTATAGTTTTATTGGTTAGGGGTAAATCAAGTCCTGTACAATTCTTTAACCGTACCATACCTCAAATGATCCATGAAGGAACCACTCTGAACATTTCTCAGAATACTTTTTACACAACTTACGCACATCTATGTGTTGGTGTGGAAGTTGTATATGATTATTATTGTTCAATTCTTAATTCATCAGATCATCATAATAACCCATTATACTCAGTATAATGTTACTTTGTCTCTAGTAACCCATCATACATTTGTGTTACATCACAAATTCCTCCTTTAGACTAGTGTTCTATTCATACAGGGGTTTAGATATTTACACTAGTTGTTCTATTTAACAGCATATTCGGAAATAGTTCTCTCTCCTTTCATCTCACATACATAATAACCTTATACATCAAACTTCACTGATGAGACATGTTATCCTCATGTAATCACAAGACGTTACTAACGAGGCATGTAATATAAACATGTTATCCTCATTACTAATCGAGGCATGCTCTGAGACATGTTATCGCGAATGAGATTTCTGTGACATGTTATACTCTACCTGTAGATAATGTAGATAACGTAATAGATCAGTTCATACGGAACTGGAAAACTCAGCTCACACAGAACTGGAAAATCAGCTCACATTCACTCCATATTCACACTGGAGCTAGTCCCCTGACAGCTCTCATTCACTCAGTACGTTATAGCTGAACTTCAATCTGTCATGTTATCTAAATTGCAATATTATTATTACAGTTCCAATCTTAATAGTAATAATTTCAATACATTTTTTTATCCAAATTTCAATCAGCCAAAAGTCAATCAGTTTAATATGTCATATCACACAACTTTCACATCCACATTCATTTAGTACAATTCTAAAACCCACTCTGTAATTTCCCTTACTACCCATGTGCATCTTCAACGATTCTCTTGTTGTTACTTGATATGCACCATATGTATCTCCTGCACATGTTTAATAACACCACATATTCAAAAATATCTTGTGTTATTTGTAGTGGCTGCACACCACATAGACATTTCTTATAAATGCCTACAGACAGCTGTCAGCGGGGCTTTCCATGGTACCGTTATGAACTCACTCTAATCTTCTCATAAACTAGTGAATAGCAATCTCTATGGGTACCTTTATATGAATAATATATCATATATCATATATCATATATCATACATATATATATATATAGGTTCATTTAAATTGACTTACTGAAATCAGTTGCTGTCCCTCAATTGTTTGTGGACGATGTGTCTCCTCCTGGGCAGATCACAGTAAGGGTATGTTCTGTGCAGGTCTTGTCGTCTTTTGGTCAGATGGGAATTTCCCTCATGCTTCATAAAATGCGCCACCGGGTTTCCTCGCAGACCCCCACTGGAAAGCTCTGCAGGTAGAATCAATCATCCTGTTTGTTAACGCCAAATTGTTGTGAAAATTCTTACACATGGTCACTCGAAATCAATCTTAAATTAATCATTGTTTATCAGTGTGCTGGAGAGATTCCAACCAACTCAATGCAACAGTACACATGTCAATCAGGAGCTCTAACGGGGCAGTCCCGTTATTTCCCTTGTATACTGTAGACAAGTCATATTTGCATGATTTAGCTTATTCATCATTCCTAAGTAATTAATGTTTGCTTCATTCATGTGACCGACCAATACCTCATGAGGCTTCTTCTATCTAAGCTGAGACATCTTTTGTTTTCAAACAAGGTCTGGGTGTACTGCCAAATTCACTCACTTGCATGAACACAGAAATGGTTTATTAGAACAGAACATCAATAGAAAACAGAAATTAGTTATTGGAAAAGCACAAGTATAAAATATCCATCACAATTTTTAGCAAACTGATATGTGACGTATTCTGTTTCCATTTTTTTTTTTATCTTAAAAACGGCAAAAGCAAAAACTGCATATTTTAAACCCTGAAATATCACATTTACATAAGTATTCAGACCCTTTACTCAGTACTTTGTTGAAGCACCTTAGGCAGCGACTACGGCATCGAGTTTTCTTGGGTATGACTCTACAAGCAGATCCTCTCAAGCTCTGTCAGGTTGGATGGTGAGCGTCACTGCACACCTATTTTCAGGTCACTCCAGAGATGTTCGATCTGGTTCAAGTCCGGACTCTGGCTGGGCCACTCAAGGACATTCAGAGACTTGTCCCAAAGCCTCTCCTGCGTTGTCTTGGCTGTGTGCTTAGGGCCATTGTCCTGTCGGAAGGTGAACCTTTGCCTCAATCTGAGGTCCTGATCACTGTGGAGAAGGTTTTCATCAAGGTCTCACCCCCCACACATGCAGATACCGCACCCAGCTTAGCTGGCTCCTCCAGAGATGCAACCTCTCTCATCGTAACTCAATGCCTAGGTTTACCCCACTGTACTCGCACCCTACCCTATCTTATCCCTTTCTGTACAATATGCCCTGAATCTATCCTACTACGCCCAGACATCCTCTCATTTTATTCTCTGTTCCCAACGCACTAGACAACCAGTTCTTATAGCCTTTAGTCGTACCCTCATCCTACTCCTTCTCTGTTCCTCTGGTGATGTAGAGGTTAACCCAGACCCCGTGTCCCCCCAGGCGCTTTAATTTGTTGGCTTCTGCAACCGTAAAGCCTTGGGTTCATGCATGGTAACATCAGAAGCCTCCTCCCTAAGTTTGCTATATGCACTGCTTTAGCACACTCTGCCAACCCTGATGTGCTAGCCGTGTCTGAATCCAGGCCACCAAAAACTCTGACATTTCTATCCCCAATTACAACATTTTCCATAAAGAAAGAACTGCTAAAGGACAGAAAACACTAAAGTTTCCAAAACTGTAAAAATATTGTCTGTGAGTATAACAGAACTGATATTGCAGGCGAAAGCCTGAGAAAATTACAATCAGGAAGTGACTATTATTTTGAAACCTCTGTGTTCCTATGCATCCCTATTGCGCATTGAAAGGGATATCAACCAGATTCCTTTTCCTATGGCTTCCCTAATTTGTCTACACTATGTCACAAGACATAGTTTCAGGCTTTTATTTAGAAAAATGAGAAAAACGATATTATGGATCTAATTTGGAATATTTTTCGGCTTTGTCATGACTGCAATTTCCGGTGGATTTCTCAACATAACGTGAGGAACAAACGGAGGTATTTCCGCTACAAAAATTATCTTTATGGAACAAAATGAACATTTGCTGTCTAACTGGGAGTCTCGTGAGTGAAAACATCCGAAGCTCATCAAAGGTAAAAAATTTAATTTGATTGCTTTTCTGATTTACGTGACCAAGTTACCTGCTGCTAGCTGGACATAATGCTATGCTAGGCTATCGATAAACTTACACAAATGCTTGTCTTGCTTTGGCTGTAAAGCATAATTTCAAAATCTGAGATGACAGGGTGATTAACAAAAGGCTAAGCTGTGTTTCACTATATTTCACTTGTGATTTCATGAATATGAATATTTTCTAGTAAGATTTTTTGTCCGTTGCGTTATGCTAATTGTAGTTGATGACAATTCTCCCGGATCCGGGAGGGGTAGTTCTAAGAAGTTAACACCCCGGCCATCCTACAATCTAAGCTAGATGCCCTCAATCTCACACAGATATTCAAGGTACCTACCAGGTACAACCCCAAATCCGTAAACATGGGCACCCTCATAGATATCATCCTGACCAACTTGCCCTCTACATACACCTCTGCTGTTTTCAACCAGAATCTCAGCGATCACTGCCTCATTGCCTGCTTCCGTTACCGGTCCGCGGTCAAACGACCACCCCTCATCACTGTCAAACGCTCCCTAAAAACTTCTGTGAACAGGCCTTTCTAATCGGATATTGACCTCATCCCGTTAGTAGAGGATGCCAGGTTGTTCTTTAAAAGTGCCTCCCTTACCATCTTAAATAAGCATGCCCCTTTCAAAAAATGTAGAATTAAGAACAGATACTGCCCTTGGTTCACTCCAGACTTGACTGCCCTTGACCAGCACAAAAACACCCTGTGTTGTAACTGCACTAACTTCGAATAGGCCCCGCGATATGCAACTTTTCAGGGAAGTCAGGAACCAATACACACAGTCAGTTAGGAAAGCAAAGGCTAGATTTTTCAAAAAGAACATTTGCATCCTGCAGCACTAATTCCAAAACGTTTTGGGACACAGTAAAGTCAATGGAGAATAAGAGTACCTCCTCCTAGCTGCCCACTGCACTGAGACTAGGAAACACTGTCACCACTGATAAATCCACAATAATTGATCATTCCAATAAGCATTTCTTTACGGCTGGCCATGCTTTCCACCTGGCTACCCAAACCCCGGCCAACAGCTCTGCACCCCAAGTAGCAACTGGCCCAAGCCCCCCACTCCAGCCCGGTACCACCAGTGCCGGCACCACGCACCAGGCCACCAGTGCGCCTCCAGGGTCCAGTACTCCCTGTTTCCGCTCCTCGCATTCGCCCAGAGGTGTGTGTCCCCAGCCCGGTACCACTAGTGCCGGCACCACGCACCAGGCCTATAGTGCGCCTTGGCAGTCCAATACGCCCTGTTCCTTCTCCCTGCACTCACCCTGAGGTGCTGTCCTCGGCCCAGTACCACTAGTGCCGGCACCACGCACCAGGCCTATAGTGCGCCTCGGCAGTCCAGTACGCCCTGATCCTCCTCCCTGCACTCGCCCTGAGGTTTGTGTCCTAGGCCCAGTACCACCAGTGCCGGCACCACGTACCAGGTCTATAGTGCGCCTCGGCAGTCAAGTACGCCCTGTTCCTTCTCCCTGCACTCACCCTGAGGTGCTGTCCTCGGCCCAGTACCACCAGTGCCAGCACCTCGCACCAGGCCTACAGTGCACCTCGCCAGTCCAGAGCGTCCGGCGACAGTACCCAGTCCTGAGCGTCCGGCAACAGTACCCAGTCCAGAGCGTCCGGCTACAGTACCCAGTCCAGAGCGTCCGGCTACAGTACCCAGTCCAGAGCGTCCGGCTACAGTACCCAGTCCAGAGCGTCCGGCTACAGTACCCAGTCCAGAGCGTCCGGCTACAGTACCCAGTCCAGAGCGTCCGGCTACAGTACCCAGTCCAGAGCGTCCGGCTACAGTACCCAGTCCAGAGCGTCCGGCTACAGTACCCAGTCCAGAGCGTCCGGCTACAGTACCCAGTCCAGAGCGTCCGGCTACAGTACCCAGTCCAGAGCGTCCGGCTACAGTACCCAGTCCAGAGCGTCCGGCTACAGTACCCAGAGAGCGTCCGGCTACAGTACCCAGTCCAGAGCGTCCGGCTACAGTACCCAGTCCAGAGCGTCCGGCTACAGTACCCAGTCCAGAGCGTCCGGCTACAGTACCCAGTCCAGAGCGTCCGGCAACAGTACCCAGGCAGAGCGTCCGGCAACAGTACCCAGTCCAAAGAGTCCGGCAACAGTCTACAGACCGGAACCTCCTACGACGGGTCGCAGTCCGGAACCTACCAAGACGGATCACAGTCCGGAACCTACCATGACGGGTCGCAGTCCGGAACCTACCAGTCCGGATCCGCCAGAGTCTCCCTAGTCTGGCTTTTTTATTGCGGTTTTGGAGCAGTGGCTTCTTCCTTGCTGAGGAGCCTTTCAGGTTATGTCAATAAAGGACTTGTTTTACTGTGGATATAGATACTTTGTACCTGTTCCTCCAGCATCTTCACAAGGTCCTTTGCTGTTGTTCTGGGATTGAATTGCACTTTTCGCACCAACATATGTTAATCTGTAGGAGACAGAACGTGTCTCCTTCCTGAGTGGTATGACGGCTGCGTGGTCCCATGGTCTTTATACTTGCGTACTATTGTTTGTACAGATGAACGTGGTAACTTCAGGCATTTGGAAATTGCTCCCAAGGATGAACCAGACTTGTGGAGGTTTACAATTTTTTTTTCGGGTGGTCTTGGCTGATTTCTTTAGATTTTCCCATGGTGTCAAGCAAAGAGGCACTAAGTTTGAAGGTAAGGCCTTGAAATACATCCACTCCAATTGACTCACGCGATGTCAATTAGTGTCATGCACAAAGTAGATGTCCTAATCGACTTGCCAAAACTATAGATTGTTAATTAACAAGAAATTTGTGGAGTGGTTGAAAAACGAGTTTTAATGACTCCAACCTAAATGGATGTAAACTTCCGACTTAGCACCAAGTACCTGTCTGTATCCCTGCCTGTCTGCCTGTCTCATGCTTTTCTCCCACTCTTTACCATTTGTACTGTGTGAAACTGCACAATGTCTTTGGGTAACCTGCGCAATATTATAATAATTATTTCAATACATTATTTTGATGCATTGTAAAAATGTCAACGTTTTCCTACACCAGCCAGCTACAAATTGGGGGAGGTACACAACAAATAAATAGCTTTGCTGTGTGGCTCCTTGCCACAATCAATCAGTATGGCAAAAATAATCTCTGCTCATAGACCCTTAGAAATTATTTTTGCAGAGAGAGAAGCTAGTGTGGATGGAGCGTCTTCCACTTTGGAAGATGAAGGATGTTGGAAGAAGAGGATGAGATTGACCCTCAGCCAGCACCAGGATCAGCCCGTCAGCAGCCAGCCCCAGGACCAGCCCGTCAGCGACCAGCTCATCAGCAGCCTGCAGAAGGAGAAATATGGATGTCAAAAAATGGTAGAATGGACTTCTTGCCCAAGGAATGAGCCACCTCGCATGGCTGCCAATGTGGTAAGGAGGCAAGTGGGTGGACCGCCTTCCCATATTTTACAACCTTGGGCCCAATGTTACTGTTGATGAGCAGCTTATGCCATTTAGGGGCCACTGTAGGCCTGGTGCTTTGTCTGCCTCCTACCCTTTGACCTGGCCTGGCATGGTTGCACCTGCACAGAGTATATACACCCTCAGCCTTAGCTCTCAGGGTCATTTGAGTCCCTAAGCCTCACCACCGCGGCAAAGTGACAGTCCAGGAGAGGGGCAGTTAGGTGTATCTTACTAATTGAAGTTTGCTGGAACTGAAATATAAGCAACAATTAATAGTTACACATTAGTAAGGGAATTATGTTGCAATCACAAACCTTCCTCAACATGGCTGATGTTATCATGTGTACTTTGTCGTGATAGCAGCTCTGGATATAAAACTATTCACCTGCTCGACTTCCTCTCCAGTTGTGTTGCCAGCACCAAGCTGATTGCGGCCTCCCCATTTGAGCTACAATGCCATAATGAACAAAAAAAATGTTTTAATAATGTATTCATTCTATTATTTTTAAAAAACATTACAATATCCTTTCTGCATAACAAAAAAAAATTCTCATCAATCTACACACAATACATCATAATGACAAAACAAAAATGTTTTTTTAGAAATGTTTGCTTATTTAAAAATGATAAAAAACTGAAATATCACATAGGTATTCAGAGCCTTTACTCAGCACGTTTTTGAAGCACCTTTGGTAGTACCTCACCTCAAACCAGGACCTGAAAGAGTAAGCGATGAAAGCAAAGCACTTTCGGGACCCTCTCCCTCTTGGTGCACCTCGTAAACGTGGCTACGAGGCTGCAACCCTACCTCGCCCTGCTGATCCCTCGCCTCCCAGGGGATGGTGATGAGTTTCTTAACCTTTTTGGGATAGGGGGCAGCATTTTCACTTTTGGATGAATAGCATGCCCAGAGTGAACTGCCTCCGACTCTGTCCCACATACTAATATATGCATATTATTGTTAGTATTGGATAGCAAACACTCTGAAATTTCTAAAACAGTTTGAATGATGTCTGTGAGTATAACATAACTCATATGGCAGGCAAAAACCTGAGAAAAATCCAACCAGGAAGTGGGACATCTGAGGTTTGTAGTTTTTCAAAGCTTTGCCGACCAAGTACACCTTGAGATATGGATGAGGTTGCACTTCCTAGGGCTTCCAATAAATGTCAACCGTCTTTTGAAAGTTGAATGAGGATTCTACTATAAAGGAAGGGCTCATGAGACCTGTTTGAGTTGTGGTCCTTCTGTAGCACAGTTGGTAAAAGCATGGCGCTTGTAACGCCAGGGTAGTGTGTTCGGTTCCCGGGACCACCCATACGTAGAATGTATGCACACATGACTGTAAGTCGCTTTGGATAAAAGTGTCTGCTAAATGGCATATATTATTATTATTATTATATTATGGTCTGGCATAGTGCCTCGGTCTCATGACGCGCGCTCCCGACAGAGTTACCTCTCGTTCCAGTGCCTTTTCTGAAGACAAAGGAATTCTCCGGTTGGAACATTATTGATGTTTTATGTTAAAAACATCCTAACAATTGATTCCAAACATTGTTTGACAATGTTTCTAAAGGACTGTAACGTAATTTTTCTAGGTTTTGTCTGGATGAAATGCTCGCGCCTCATGAAGATGGATTACTGGGCTGAACACGCTAAACAACATGTGGCAATTTGGACATAAATGATGAAACTTTATGGAACAAATCAGTCATTTATTGTCAAACTGAGATTCCTGGGAGTGCCTTCTGATGAAGATCATTGTTATGGATACAAGTATCCTGTGTGTGTATCCTGTGTGTGTTCCTTTTCTCTCCTTCTCCCCTCACAGGTGAAAATCATCACTCCCCAATCAGTCACCAATCCAATCATCAATCAGAAGACACACCTCCTCCTGTTTCCTACCCTATCACAGTTCCTTTCCCTTGGTTTAAAAACCCTGTCAGTTGTTTGGTCTAGAGCTCAATCTCTCTGTAAATGCCATGTCTGTAGGTCTCTCTGTTTCACTCTCTCTTTGTGTATTGACCTCTCTTTTGTTTGAGCACCTCCATAGCACTTTGTCATCACCTGTGAGTATTGTTTTTGGCTATGGTGTTTGTGTTTGTTTGCTGGTGGGAAAAGGGGAGAATACACTAGTTAGAACTGGGCGGACCACCCACTGTATTTTGGTTAGTTAGTTAGCTGTTGGTAAAGTAGGCTAGTCTAGCTCAGGGGTGTTTTGGATGCTTATTGTTTCTTTCCTTGGGTCCAGCTCAGCCCCTTTTCCTGCCCCCCCATTACCATGTGTTTTCAAATAAACCTTGAGTTTGACGGTTGATTTCAGTTGTCCTGGTTATTTCGTTCACACTTTTACTTTGTCACTATTATAATTTGCCTGAGTTATGTTACGGGTCTCATCACCATCCCCCCTAGACTGTCGGGCCAAAAGGGATTCGTAACATAAGTGGGGGCTCATCTGGGATTTGTCTTTACTGACACCCATGCCGCTCATGCAGATTGTTGTAGTGGTATAGTTCAGTGTTGAGCGTTATAGCTGAGGTAGCATTAGTGTTTGCTATTTTCCTTGGCTCTTGTGAAGTAGTTTAAGATGGCTACTTTTGAGTTGAAGTCCTTTTTGGATAACCCTTTGTGGGAGGTTTTTGATAAATGTCGGAGAGTTGATTTAATGACCTTGGCTGACCATTATTCAATATCGATTCCGCAGAGTTTAGTTAACGCGAAGGTTAAACAGCTAGTGTTAAATGTATTGTTGGAAGAGCAGGTGCTTGTGTTACCGCTGCCTGAGCCTACTACCCCTGTAGGGGATGCTGCTGCTCCTGTAAGTCCATTGGTGTCTGATAATGAGGGCGAGGCTAAAACACCAGCCACATTGTCCCGTTTTGATCCACTGTCAAACGGTGATGCCAGGAGGGATGTCCGTTTAGCACAGTTCCAACTGGAGGCGGAAGAGAGAGCCCAATTTAGGCGAGAGACTCTCCATTGGAGATTGAGGCAGAAAAAGAAAGAGAACGTCATTTGGAGATGTGTAAAATTGAGGCAGATAAAGAACAGCGGCAGTTGGAGTTCAAAATGCGCCAGATGGAACTGGAGGCAGAGACAGCAAGGCTAGCCTTCGTTCCTACTGTGCCTGTTAGTGAGCCGTCCTCACCAGCTGTGTCCTCAAACACGTTTGACATTAGTAGGCAGATTGCCTTAGTACCTTTGTTCAGAGAGTCGGAGGTTGACTCCTATTTTTGTATATTTGAGCGTATAGCCGTAGCATTGAAATAGCCTGAAGACATATGGTGCCTATTGCTTCAGTGTAAATTAACTGGTAAAGCCCAAGAGGTTGTCAGCTCTACCTCTGGAGGACAGTTTGAATTATGAAGTGGTCAAAGCTACTGTTCTTCGTGCCTATGAGCTTGTGCCTGAGGCATACCAACAGAGATTTAGGTATTGTAGAAAGTCTTCTAGTAAGAGTTATGTGGAATTTGCTAGAGACAAGGGAAATATGTTTGATAAATGGCATGCTGCTAGTAAGGTAACTGATTTCAACTCTCTCCGGGAGTTAATCTTGTTGGAAGAGATTAAAAATTGCTTACCCGAACGCATTGTAGTTACATTTACATTACATTTAAGTCATTTAGCAGACGCTCTTATCCAGAGCGACTTACAAATTGGTGCATTCACCTTATGACATCCAGTGGAACAGCCACTTTACAATAGTGCATCTAAATCTTTTAAGGGGGGTGAGAAGGATTACTTTATCCTATCCTAGGTATTCCTTAAAGAGGTGGGGTTTCAGGTGTCTCCGGAAGGTGGTGATTGACTCCGCTGTCCTGGCGTCGTGAGGGAGTTTGCTCCACCATTGGGGGCCAGAGCAGCGAACAGTTTTGACTGGGCTGAGCGGGAACTGTACTTCCTCAGTGGTAGGGAGGCGAGCAGGCCAGAGGTGGATGAACGCAGTGCCCTTGTTTGGGTGTAGGGCCTGATCAGAGCCTGGAGGTACTGAGGTGCCGTTCCCCTCACAGCTCCGTAGGCAAGCACCATGGTCTTGTAGCGGATGCGAGCTTCAACTGGAAGCCAGTGGAGAGAGCGGAGGAGCGGGGTGACGTGAGAGAACTTGGGAAGGTTGAACACCAGACGGGCTGCGGTGTTCTGGATGAGTTGTAGGGGTTTAATGGCACAGGCAGGGAGCCCAGCCAACAGCGAGTTGCAGTAATCCAGACGGGAGATGACAAGTGCCTGGATTAGGACCTGCGCCGCTTCCTGTGTGAGGCAGGGTCGTACTCTGCGGATGTTGTAGAGCATGAACCTACAGGAACGGGCCACCGCCTTGATGTTAGTTGAGAACGACAGGGTGTTGTCCAGGATCACGCCAAGGTTCTTAGCGCTCTGGGAGGAGGACACAATGGAGTTGTCAACCGTGATGGCGAGATCATGGAACGGGCAGTCCTTCCCCGGGAGGAAGAGCAGCTCCGTCTTGCCGAGGTTCAGCTTGAGGTGGTGATCCGTCATCCACACTGATATGTCTGCCAGACATGCAGAGATGCGATTCGCCACCTGGTCATCAGAAGGGGGAAAGGAGAAGATTAATTGTGTGTCGTCTGCATAGCAATGATAGGAGAGACCATGTGAGGTTATGACAGAGCCAAGTGACTTGGTGTATAGCGAGAATAGGAGAGGGCCTAGAACAGAGCCCTGGGGGACACCAGTGGTGAGAGCGCGTGGTGAGGAGACAGATTCCCGCCACACAAACCTGGTAGGAGCGACCTGTCAGGTAGGACGCAATCCAAGCGTGGGCCGCGCCGGAGATGCCCAACTCGGAGAGGGTGGAGAGGAGGATCTGATGGTTCACAGTATCGAAGGCAGCCGATAGGTCTAGAAGGATGAGAGCAGAGGAGAGAGAGTTAGCTTTAGCAGTGCGGAGCGCCTCCGTGATACAGAGAAGAGCAGTCTCAGTTGAATGACTAGTCTTGAAACCTGACTGATTTGGATCAAGAAGGTCATTCTGAGAGAGATAGCGGGAGAGCTGGCCAAGGACGGCACGTTCAAGAGTTTTGGAGAGAAAAGAAAGAAGGGATACTGGTCTGTAGTTGTTGACATCGGAGGGATATCTTATGTTATCCCTTGCTCATGATCACCAGTGGTCTGGTCATTTAGGAATCACAAAGACTTATGATCGGATCCTTCTACATTTCTTTTGGCCGGGTTTAAAACAAGATGTGGCTCAGTTCTGTCGGACATGCCACACATGTCAGATAACAGGAAAACCAAATCAGGTTATTCCTCCCGCTCCTCTTTGTCCCATACCTGTCATAGGTGAACCATTCGAGCATGTGGTGGTTGATTGTGTCGGACCGTTACCGAAGACAAAAATCGGGTAACCAGTTTTTGTTAACGATTATGTGTATGACTACAAGATACCCCGAGGCCATTCCTCTGAGAAGGATTACAGCCCCGGTAGTGAGTAAAGCCTTAATAAAATTCTTCATGACATTCGGGTTACTTAAGGTGGTACAAAGCGATCAAGGTACCAATTTCCTATCCAAGCTCAAACATTTTTGGAGGACTGTAATCTTCCTGCCCTGAACCAGGAATATTCTAACTTCCTGAATAAGGAAATATCTCTTGATGAAATTCGAGAAACAATTCAATCTCTAAAGAGAGGCAAGACCCCGGGCCCAGATGGATACCCTGGTGAATTCTATAAAACATTCAGCAACATGCGCTCTCCCTACCTGCACAAAATGTTGGTTCAGGCCCATGAGGATGGAGCTCTCCCTTCTACTTTGGACGAAGCGTTCATTACAGTTATACATAAGAAGGGTAAAGATGTAGAAGATGTAGGGTCATACAGACCAGTATCTCTCCTTAATACAGACCAAAAGATTTTAGCAAAAACTCTGGCTAACGGGCTTAGCACTTTAATTGGAAAATTGGTCCATTCGGATCAGACCGGCTTTATCCCTAACAGAAACTCATTCTTCAATCTCAGGCGCCTCTTCAACATTATGTATTCTCAGAGGTTACCCAACGTGGACCTTGCCTTCATATCTCTTGACGCCGAAAAGGCCTTTGACCAAGTTGACCAAGTTGAGTGGCCCTATCTATTCAAGGTCCTACAGAAATGTAATATTGGAGATGGGTTCATAAATTGGATCCAGCTTTTATATAGGAACCCCTGTGCCTAGATTACTCACTAACCAATCATTGTCGCCCCGATTTAACCTTTACAGAGGGACAAGGCAGGGTTGTGCGCTGTCGCCTATGCTCTTTGCCCTAATTATCGAACAGCTCGCTCAGACGATTAGATCTCGTGCAGCAATACACGGCTATAATACTAAAGATACTCTAAATAAGATTTCCCTATAAGCCGATGACATCCTCCTCTATGTAACAGAACCCCAGGCTAGTATCCCAGCTATTCTTGATGTGATCAATTTGTTTGGTACCTTCTCGGGATACAGAATAAATTGGAACAAGAGTGAATTAATGCCCATACGGTCGCAAAACACCTCCTGGCTAGAACATCTCCCAGTTAAGTTATCTTCAGAAAAATGTACCTATCTAGGAATTGTAGTTACCAAACAATACTCCTTACAATTTAAAGAGAATTTCCCCGCTCTGATGCAAAAACTCAAGGCAAACTCTCCCAATTTCTCTGCATTAAAATGGTCTTCCTCCCACAACTGCTCTACCTATATCAGAACATCCCAGTATTCATACCTAAATCCTTTCATAAACAACTGGACTCAATTATCAATCCTTTCATCTGGGATTATAAGACACACATGATTGGTAAAAAACACCTCTGTAAATCCAAGATGGAAGGAGGATTGTCTCTCCCAAATTTGATATTTTATTACTGGGCCGCTAACCTCCGCGTTGTTACGTTTCTGCTGGATGACGCACTTCCGTCATCCAGCTGGCTTAGTATGGAGTGTGAGGAGTGTCACCCCTTCTCTATTGGCGCTGTGATTTTGTCACCTGTCAATCTGGAGATGTCTCTTTATTGTAACAATCCTATTATACATAGCACAGTCCGAATCTGGAAGCAAATTAAAGTCCACTTTGAGCGATGGGGAGAGTTGGGGATAAGTACCATAGGGGATTTATACATAGAAGGGACCTTCGCTTCCTTTGAGTTGCTGAGGGAAACTTATCTTCCCAGAAGTAATTTTTTCAGATCCCTACAAATTAGAGACTACGTTAGAAAACACCTCCCAACATTTGGGAATGTTAAACCTTCCATGTTTGACGGATGCATAAAAATATGCCCCACCTCAGACAAACTGATATTGCGTCTATATGATGCTTTTCAATCTGTTAGCACACCTTCTACAGATGCCATTAAGGCAAAATGGGAGGAAGAACTAGGGACTGACATCTCGGTGGCAGACTGGGAAGAGAGCTTGGAGTATATCCACACATGCTCCATTAATTCCAGACATCGTCTCATACAGTTCAAGGTATTACACAGATTACACTATTCTAAAACTAAACTGCATTTCCTGACACATCCCCTACGTGTGATAAATGTCAGGCTGCGCAGGGTACACTAGTCCACTGCTTTGCCCTATGCTCTAGCTTGCATGGTTATTGGAGTGGAATTTTTGGGATCCTCTCTGAAGTTTTGGAGACTTCAATAGATCCAGACCCGCTTCTGATAATCCTGGGAGTATCTGAGTCCCTACCAAGCCCCAAAAACAACTCATCTCTTACGGTCTCTTTTCGGCAAAAATACTAATGATGTTTTGGAAAAGGAGGGAAGCGCCCTCTACCAAATTATGGCTCAGTGAATTGGCAAACACTGTACACACTGTACACTGTACACAGAAAGAATTAGATATATTCTGAACAATAAATTATCAACATTTGATCAAATCTGGCAGCCTTTCCTCTCCTACTTGGACGAGTCGACGCTGTTGAATTTGTACTTATTAACGCACTCTCAATTGTAATATTTTAATCTACCTTTGGGCAGCATGTGCTGGCCCTGGCGCCCGAGCAGTTGGGGGGGAGGCATCTACCCTCTTTCTTTCTACATGTCGTGTTTTGTATTATTTGTTTTGCACCCAGAACTCTGGGTCTTGCTGTTCCTGTATGCTCTTTTTTGTTTAGATAAGAATTGTATACCTGTCTTGTATACCTATACAACATTCTTGTGTGTGTTCAATAAAAAATATTTGAAACGAGAACAAGCGGACATAAATGCTCATAAAAACGTAAAATAACAACCTAGATTATTGCGATACATGAATTTGGAATATCCCGCAAAAGCATACATTTGAATTAGTGAAATGAATTTTATATATTGCCCAGCCCTATGCCATGGTCACAGGGTTAAAGGGTTACACACCAAAATCATCATAAATTATATGTATTATTTAATTTTGACATATATTTAATTAAGCTACACATCACTAAAAAAAGTGTTGTTCTACAGTATGCCCAATGTCCATTGAGTCCACTACTGTATCCCACTGACTGTGAGTGACCTGACCGGAGAGGAGGTATTTGTTACATCAAGCACATAATACCATGTACTTTCAGATGACAATAGTGGATCGGAGAGGGGAGTTAGCTGAGGCACTAACTCATTAAATCTCTTTTTAGTTCCACAACCTTCCATTTCAGGCCATTGGTTAAGCTCTCGTGTGAGCTGTTTTGTTGGAAGCACAGACCACACATTCAGTTGCATGTTTCAGGAATGTTTCAGTGTCAGATATTTCCTGTGCTTTAGCTCATGTTGATAGCCTTTTCAAATCTTACTGTTTGATCGTCTTTGCAGTTTAATGGCCCCCTCCCCTGGTGTTAAAGAGTACATCTTTATTTTTATTGAATTAGGGTAGACAAGTGGAATACAAGATAGACTATTGCCCCATACACACTCTGCCCAACTTGTACAACTGATGTAAAATGCATTTGACACAATCCTGTGATACAAAATATTTGTGAAACAGAGTTTCCACAAAGCATTGGTCTGTGTCTCCTTTTTTTGCAGACGAACTCTCTGTTGTATCACAAGTGTTGTGTCAAATGTGTTGTACATCAATTGTACAAACTGAGTGTGTACAGGCCATGCCCCTGTGGTGGTCCTTACACAGTAGGTGTATAATAACTTTTTTTTTTAAATATATTTTTTACC
Organism: Oncorhynchus keta; assembly: GCF_023373465.1. Taxonomy (NCBI): domain Eukaryota; kingdom Metazoa; phylum Chordata; class Actinopteri; order Salmoniformes; family Salmonidae; genus Oncorhynchus; species Oncorhynchus keta. The sequence continues at coordinate 43,839,926 of NC_068424.1, forward strand.
TTTTATTTCACCAGGCAAGTCAGTTAAGAACAAATTCTTATTTTCAATGACGGCCTAGGAACAGTTCCTACATAACGGGGGCAGAGTCAGACGTTATGTAAACTTTGAAATCGGGTTAGCATCTGCAGAGTATCCGTGTATCTTGTTCTCCTGCCTTTGAGTGGCCTGTTCAGGGGCAGAACGACAGATTTGTACCTTGTTAGCTCGGGGGTTTGAACTTGCAACCTTCCGGTTACTAGTCCAACGCTCTAACCACTAGGCTACCCAGCCGCCATGCCGCCCCGTATAATGACCACAGGGGCCCGGCCTGTACACACTCAGTGTACATTGAACAAGTTTACACAGCCGTGGAGACACTACCTAATGATTGTGTAACGATTTTTAGAGGAGCAAGCTGCAGGTCTAAAGGATCTGTGCTTTTTTTCCATTGAAGAATACAAAGACGAACCCTACAATATCTGCTGCAATGTGATGTCTAACCGTTATACAACACTTCAAACACATTAAAATTATTATGCATTCATTCGCAATGACGCCTCAGCCTCGCCAGCAGCTTGAGGATGAGACATGAGGGCAGGATGTCTGCACATTACACAAGCCCAGCACAGTTAGTCTGACTGTATGGAAGTGTTTGAAGAAGTGAGGCGATAGGAGGCAGTACTGCAGCCAGAGCCCAGCCCCTGTTCCATCCATCCACAGGCAGCAACAGGGCATCAGCCACTGTACTGCGCAGTTCCACTCTCAAACCCGTCATTCTTTAAGGAATACCTGGGATAGGATAAAGTAATCCTTCTCACACCCCCCCCCCTTAAAAGATTTAGATGCACTATTGTAAAGTGGCTGTTCCACTGGATGTCATAAGGTGAATGCACCAATTTGTAAGTCGCTCTGGATAAGAGCGTCTGCTAAATGACTTAAATGTAATGTAAATGTAATGTGAGGCTTTCCATTGATCATGCGAGTAGGAACATCAATGCACAGAGTCCTCCTTACAGCTCACACTGTATCATACGAGCTTGAGACACACACAGTCAAGTACTTCTCACATGGGCACACTCAAGCCCTCTAACACACAACCCTCTCACGCAGTTTCCCACATTGTTTACAATGGGATAACTAGCCCTGAGCAGGTGTTCTGTCATCACATCAGCACACAGACAGGGAACTTAACCTCCTAGATGTCTTTTCTGGGTGAGTTAGGTAACCAGTTTTCCCACAATGCACTGCTTTGCCCTACTTCTGTCAGTGTGTTACATGTTTTGTAAAATCGGGGGTTAGGTGTATATGCCATGTTCCCATAGCAACCCCTGCATCTCGTGACCTTAACCTTTCAGTTATAACCTTACTTGGCGTGTAACACAAGACTAGTATTATGTGGCCAGTCTCTGGCCAGGGCACACTGATGAAGGATCTGATTTAAGGCCGATGCTGAAAAATCTATTTCCAGTGGGACTCTCTGTAGTTTAATTAACAATACCTTTCTTCACGCCTTTGAGACCCTACTTTGACACTCTGAAGTTTGTTTCTTTATTTTTCGCTCCTGAATAAACAGAGCAGGACACCTTATGTAAAATGTAAAAGTAAGCGATATTTGCAGATATTCCGGGACCTACTGCTGAAACATGCCCTCTCTCAAATCAAATCCAAATGTATTTGTCACATACACATGGTTAGCAGATGTTAATGTGAGTGTAGCGAAATGCTTGTGCTTCTAGTTCCGACAATGCAGTAATAACCAACAAGTAATCTAGCTAACAATTCCAAAACTACTACCTTATAGACACAAGTGTAAGGGGATAAAGAATATGTACATAAAGATATATGAATGAGTGATGGTACAGAGCGGCATAGGCAAGATACAGTAGATGGTATTGAGTGCAGTATATACATATGAGATGACTATGTAAACAAAGTGGCATAGTTAAAATGGCTAGTGATACATGTATTACATAAAGATGCAGTAGATGATATAGAGTACAGTATATGTATATACATATGAGATGAATAATGTAGGGTATGTAAACATTATATTAGGTAGCATTGTTTAAAGTGGCTAGTGATATATTTTACATAATTTCCCATCAATTCCCATTATTAAAGTGGCTGGAGTTGAGTCAGTGTGTTGGCAGCAGCCACTCAAAGGCAGGAGAACAAGATACACGGATACTCTGCAGATGCTAACCCGATTTCAAAGTTTACATAACGTCTGACTCTGCCCCCGTTATGTAAGCCCTATTAAAAATATCCTCATTGGCTTCTCCCTCACTCCCACCAGACAGACAGCCTGCAAATTACATTGGTACTACTTGTCCCCCCCATCTTCCTCTGAGTCCATCATCCCTCCCAGTCATGGAGGTGCTGTGGTGCGATTCGGTGTGGTAAGGGTCAGGTCATCTCCTCCAAAAAAAAAGGCAGGGCTGCAGAATGTGGGTTAGTGGGGCAGGGGGAGCGGAATAGCGTATCTATCCTTCTAACCGTGACCTACATTCACAGTGTTATGTAAACTCAATGCACCACTTCATAAGATATTTGTTATGTCCAAGCTTTCTAGACATTTCTAAAGAGCTACATTGATACTTCTTTCAACGGACAAGCACGTAACCAAAGTAGAGAAATATAGAACACAGGATTAGGGATGCTTCAGATTAAAGACCATCGGTTTAGCCCTTATTCCACAAATTAAGAGCATAACCTTTTTTATTCAGAATTGTGTTTTTTGTACATTGTATAACATTGCAATGACTACATTTCTATAAAAACAAAAAAATATAACATTGGATAAGATGCCAACATACATTCATTTTTGTAAACACATACAGTTAGAGGCCATTATACAAGTGTTACACAACCACCAAAGTAAGACTCCATGGTCATGTCATCTCCATAGAAACAAATTACATGTCAATATGAATCAATAAGCATGTTCTGTGGTGAAAGAGCTACAGGAGTGTCAGAGGTAGATTGACTTAGATCACTAGTGCAACGTTCAATGTGGAATTCAAAAAGGTCAGAAAGGTACTACCTTTGAATTTCTATTGTTTTGGCATTTTCTGATGTAAATGGGTAAAATACATAGATGAATGACAATTTGGCTAACATGCAACGGCCAGATCAAATTAATATACATGTAAAAGTATGAGATTTTGGTGAGGAAATATAAGCTACTTGAATTGACATGCCAATCAATCAACTTTTATTCAAAAAACATTTATTCAACCTTAACCAAGTCTCAATGTTGTTGTTTTATACAAAAGTCAATAGAAAATATTCACATTGTGTCCTTGCATTGAGAAGACTTTCATTTAGTTGTGATAAGATATAAGAACTATGGTACCAATATTTGTAACCACAATTGCAGGACTCGTCATACAATGAACCAGGATTTGAGTTGTACCAATATTTGTAACCACAATTGCAGGACTCGTCATACAATGAACCAGGATTTGAGTTTTACCAATATTTGTAACCACAACCTTAAGACTCGTCACACAATGAACCAAGACTGGATTTTTTAAATTTACTGTTTGTGTCCTCGAAAGAGAAGACCACATATTCAGCTCAATAGTTTGGACTTTTCAGCCAAGTCTTCCTCACTGGAATGCTATCTTTGTCTAAATTATTCTTCTTGGTACTGGCATCATGGAAGAAATACAACTTAAGGCACTAAATGTTGAAAAAGATTAGAAATCACAGTGTTTGATGCTACAGTTTATGGTTCCACCGGACGATAGCTTGAAAGACAAGACGATGAGGTTCAAATGACAGGAAGCAGTCTTCCAACTCCTTCGTGAGTTTTTCGAATGGTTAGGAAAATCATTTCAGAGTGTCTTCGGCTTGGGACATGACAACCAAACGTAAAACTTATCAAATCAAACTTTAGAATTTTGGAAAGTGGTAAAAACAGCAGGGCTGATAAATCCGGCACTCTCTACACTCTAAAAGTTTATATTTCCCTTGTCTACAATTATTTGCATTTTCACATTCACGTCGTTGTCTTTTTTTTGTATAATCACGCAGCACAAGTGGTGACCGTTATTGCAGTCACTTTGTTTGTCTGTCACTTGTGTCACCCCTAACTTTATGAGCATAGCTGGTGCAAATAATAGCCGAGCCAAGAAAGCCCTATATAAATGCAATAACTTAAAATTGCCCCTTACAATAAAAAAACATGTTTGTTAATTAACACATTTCCCCAAGATTTCACAGCATAACCATCCTGGTTCAATATCGTCTGTATAAAAAGTTTATCAGCGTTAACATAAAAAGAACTGTAGAAAACTCTGAAAAAAGTCTGGCGGACAAAGAAATATGTAACATCCAACAAAACTAAAAATGTCTTCCTTTGTTGAAGGCAAAGCTCACAACCCCTCTTTGCTCACCATGCATGGAAAACAGGGACTATCAGTTACGCTGTTGCTGCAACTACAGTGCTAAGTAGATCCTATAAATACCAAGAAACATTCCATCGTAAGTAGGAGATGGCTCATTTTAACTGCAGGTGTATTGCACTCATCTACACCGAAACAGGAAGAGAATTTCACTATCCTCTGAATGATACAGTTAAAAGCGTCATCAGAACAAGGTACTGTGCTGTATTGCAATTTTCCCCTCTAATTTTCTACACATTCTAAGGGGTTTTGGGTTTTATAATATGTCATTTGTGGTTAATAAACCCTTTGGAAATAATAAGTCATCATTGTAATAGTAATTTTCTCCCAGTGGTGTAAACATGTTCCATGTTCATAAATAATAACACAAACAAAGTCAAAACACTATCGCCTTTGCAGCACACTTTAAAATATTCAGTCCATAAGTAGCCTCTTCTAATCCTTGTATCACATTTCGGTAATCTAATTAAAGTCCACTTGCCAATAGTAACCCATTAACACAAAGGCTTTTGTTAAAATGCGGTCTTTCAGATAAAAACAAAAAACAGACAAAACAGACACCCACATGGAGGAGATAGATGGTTGGAGTCATCGAGAGGAGCGGTTGCGGGACATGAATAGGAGTACTCTGCGGATACCACTGAGTCGGTCCTTCAGGGACGTCAGGGCCAGGAAGGGCAGCTGGGCTCGACCCTCCAGGGGAAGGACTGCCAGCAGCCACCAGCACCAGGATGGCCCATTGGCACTGGCCTACAGAGGGAGAGAGCAGGAGAATAACCATAAGAATCCAGCAACAACCTGTTCAACATAAACTGTGTCAAATCAAAATAGATTTAACGTATGTGTGATCTACAGTGCATTCGGGAAGTATTCAGCCCCATCTTCCACATTTTGTTACGTTACAGCCTTATTCTAAAATGGTTTATATTGTTGTTGTTTTCTCATTCATCTGCACTCAATACCCCACAATGACAAAGCAAAAACAGGTTCAGACATTTTTACAAATTCATAGATTTAAAAAAAAATGACATCACATTTACATAAGTATTCATACCCTTTACACAGCACTTTGTTGAAGCACCTTTGGCAGTGATTACAGGCCTAGAGTTTTCTTGGGTATAGAAGCTTGTAATTGGGGATTGTCTCCCATTCAACTCTGCAGATCCTCTCAAGCTCTATCAGGTTGGATGGTGAGTGTCTGTACAGCTATTTTCAGGTCTCTGGTTAAAGTCCGGGTTCTGGCTGGGCCACTCAAGGACATTCAGAGACTTATTTAAGAATGAGGCCACTGTGTTTTTGGGGACCTTCAATGTTGCAGAAATGTGTTGGTACCTTTCCCCAGATCTGTGCATCGACACAATCTTGTCTCTGAGCTCTACGGACAATTCCTTTGACCTCATGGCTTGATTTTTGCTCTGACATGCACTGTCAACTGCAGGACCTTATATAGACAGGTGTGCCTTTCCAAATCATGTCCAATCAATTGAATTTACCACAGGTATACTCCAATCAAGTTGTAGAAACATCTCAAGCATGATCAACTGAACAGGATGCAGCTGAGCTCCATTTCAAATCTCATAGCAGAGGGTCTGAATACTTATTTAAATAAGGTATTTCTGTTTTTATTTTCTATGAATTTGTAAACATTTCTAAAAACCTGTTTTTGTTTTGTCATTATGGGGTATTGTATTGAATTTATTTAATACATATTTGAATAAGGCTGTAAAATGTGGAAAAAGTCAAGGGGTCTGAATACTTCCCGAATACACTGTATGTCCAGGATTCATGTATTTACCTGTGGCTCAGAGTCTTTCTCTGGCATGCGCCCAAAGTGCTCCACGATCCTCTCCTTTTGTTCTTCTTTCAGGGAGTTGACCCAGATTAAGGCCTGGTCGTATACTGCATCATGGAGACTCTGCAGCTCCTTCTCTGCCACAACCTCCACCTTTACAGAACAAGAAATGCATTTATTAGCACAACAAGATACACTAATACAGGTAAAAAATAGTTCAGACAACATTCATGCAAATGCTTTAGTTTATGATAAATAAATACCTTAACGTCTTCCAGGTATTCAATGTCTGCTGTGTTGTATCCATCTCTCTGGTGGTGCTTAATGACCTTGAACCTTCTTATCCCAATGGTGTCCACAACGGAGCGGCCATCTGCAAAGAATTCCACGTTTCGGATCTCCAGGAGGCTACCGTAATCGGCAAATCTATGGGGAAGGCAAATAAGTAGATATGGATCCAAAATGTGTCTTAGGCATTCACAGGTGACACAAACAATAAAAAAGGCTATATAAACTATCTGCTTCAACAACTAGGTCTTGGGGCCCCTCTGGGTGCACGTTTTGTTTTTTGCCCTAGCACAACACAAGTGATTCAAATAATCAACTAATCATCTAGCTTTGATTATTTGTATCAGCTGTGTAGTGCTGGGGCAAAAACCACAATGAGCATCCGTTTGGTAGATGTCTTCACAGGTCCACCAGGACATTACCCGGGAATGACCCGAGACCGGTCCAAAATTCTGTAGTTGACCCTCTCGGATCCGGGTCAGATTTGATTGTCACGGTTCTCTGATATATTAGTACTAGATTTGCTGTTAAGGACCCGTAAATACCAGAACGCGACTGCTGCAGTAGAGATTGAAAATTGTCTTATTTATTCTGCTGCGGATTTTCACGAGAGCGGCACATGTAGCTTGTTGTTTTTGGCAGTCAATCACAAGTCATCAAAGCGGGCATTGGCCTCTGGCTCTGTGTGTATCGTGGTAAGCAAGTTGGCACATCAATGGAAGATGGAATTAAAATGACGGAATTAAAGGTTAAATGAGAAGAATATGTTTCAACGACCAAGAGCCAACAGGGATGCTGCTACTTAATACTTTGAATGGAGTTGTTGTTATTATCGTTTACGACGGGGGAAAGCGCAGTCTATGAAGCTATGATTAGGCAACCCTGCTAGCTAGATAGCTAGCTTAACTAGCTTCTCTTCTCGGTTTGACGCAGTCAAAACAGGTACTATGTAATCAGATTGGATGATAAATAACCTAGCTTTGGCAGCTTGATGTTAGTAACTAGTGCGAGTTGGCATTGGTTGCCGCTGTCTCCCTCTTCCTCCTCCTCGCACCACTCAGCCGGACACAGCATGGCCCTGCCCCCCGCCTGATACTAGCTCCGTTCTTCTATTCCTTGGTATGTGAATTAACAGCTTCAGTTCATAACTTAGCTAAAAATATACATTTTCTGCTGCTTCCCTGACTCGGATCGGGACTGGCTCTGGACCTGACTGGGTCTATACGGGGCCGGGTCTGGTTGTCCTCGGATCCATTCGGACCGGGTATCTATATTTAAAACATAAATGTATTTGGGTAGGGTCCTGGGAAGAAAGCCCTGGGTCAATTTCAGAACAGGCCCAACTTTTTGGACACGAGGAGACCTCTCCCCAGGACCGAGTTTGGGATACGCTGCAATACAACATGCAATACCTGCTCAGCTCTGATTATAGCCTAAGGCCCTCCTCAATGGCGCCAAACAAGAGTTGACACAACAGCTATTCAAATTTACTGCCAGATGGCACCGATATCCCCTGCCTGACTAAGGAACACTAAACACAATGTTTCTCTGCTTTGTCCAGGCTTTACTCACCCTTTGAGGTTATCGCTGAGGCACATTCCAAACTGCTTGGTACCCATCTCCATACACCTGCGGATCATCAGCCGGTAGCAGGGCTCAAAGATGTGAAGAGGACATGGAACGGTGGGGAAGGCCATGGTGCAAACAAATATAGGCACGTTCTTGTTTAGGCTGCAAAAGAAAGGTTTGAGGATATAATATATCTAAAGTTATAGATGAAGTAACATTTTATAAAGTGTCTGATGTCATTGTTACACAGTTCAGAAGCAATCGGATAATGTCTGTATGCTGCTTTTAATCGTACTTGGATAAATCTGCAATCTCCTCTGCGTTGACTTTCTGTCTGTCCATGAGCTCATTTGGCAGATACTTGCAGATGAGGTTCTCCATCAAGACAGTCTTGTTGTATTTACTTTCTGCCAGATACTCTTCCAGCTCCATCTTGCAGAGGGGACACTTGGGGTTGTGGTCCAGGCATCGCTCGAGGCATTTCAGACAAAAGGTGTGGCCGCAAGGAGTGGTGACTGGTTCATAAAAGAGCCTAGGGTTTACCATGGAGATAAAGAACACAATATTGTGCAATAGAGTGGTACAATGTCTCTCGCTACTCTATTATTGTTTACTTTCAGGTTTTCTTGTTTACATTGTTTGATCATTTAAATGTAGGCTATAACTGTAAAAAGAAGACTAAATGTTTACCTATTAATCTTTATTGCGTCATACCGAATCTTTATTGTTTCATACTATCAGAAAGGAAGATGAATATCTTCGGCTGTGAGTTTCACTAATCATAGATAATCTGATTCAAAAGCAGAACACTATATTACTATCATTGGCAAAGTGGCAAATGCTTACAATTCAGATACAAGTTTTGTCACGGATGGACGGCTACACGGAGATGTTCTCACCTCATACAAAGAGAACACTCCAGGTCAGCCGGGTCTATGAGGTCAGAAAGCACTGCACTCCAGGAAGTCACCTCTTCATTCTGGGTCACTTCTGTAAAGGAGGAGAAACATTTGAGTTAGACAGTGAATCTCAACAACTGCTTCACTAATAGTAAATCTCATGCCAATATAGCTCCAATGATTTTAGAGGCGAGGCAAAAAGTCTTAAAACGTACCAGATTTGGAGCGCTTGCAGGTGTCGCTACTGTCCACTTGGCTATCCTCGGATGAGCTACGTTTGCGTTTGAGGAAGACGCTCCTGTCAATGACGGTGGGATGGCAGACATTCAGGTCCACCTGATCTTCTCCTTTCTTTTCGCCGCATGCCATCATCTCAAATAAGCCGCCTGTCTTAGGTTCACTCAGCGAAGGTGATGATGTCAACTTCTCATGAGAGGCAATATTCTTGTACTCCTGTGAGAAAGGGTGATGATAGAACATTTGAATAAGTTCATGGGCTCAACTCAATGCACTAGAATCTAGTGACTAGATGATGATACTTTATTGTAATTTAAAATCCTCAAAGATGGACGATTTATCTTACATTGTAAGACTTGGAGGAAGTGGTGGTGTTGCAGCTTGAGGTTGAGGTGTTCAGGATGCCACCTTTGATTTTATTTCTGGAAGACAGTAGACTTGTGCAATCCAGGATTCTGTTGTGTACTTTATCAGTGACAGGGGCCAGAAGATCACTCAGAATCTTTTGCGCCTTTCTTTTTGCCAGTTTACTTTCAGGATCTAATGTAATGACGACCAGGTACTCTCTTAACGCTTCTTCACATTTCCCAAGACAGACTAAAGCGTGTGCTTTTCTAATATGTCCCTGGAAGAAAAATAAACAAATGTTTATTCATCAGTAGAACAATATCATTATGTTGCATTGTGAAGCTCTGATGGTAGATCTAAATTAAACATGGGGAAAAAAATCCAACTCTCACCTTTGACCAAAGAGGCATGAGTTTGCATGCCATCTCTGCATCATGAAGTGCATCCTCGTAATTCCTCAGACTGGAATTGATCTGTGATCGGTTGCTGTACAGCACATGGTCCCTTGGAGCTGGAAAATACAAAAAAACATATATTTACTTGGATAGACAGAGATTTACTTTGTTCCAAAAGTATAAATGTACATGACATCTTGATACAAAATCATTTTGAATTATACATCGAAAACATCAAGGTCAAATTCAATAGAAATTGAAATAAGAGGCTGAAACTGATCATCTATTCATTAAACCACCATTCTGTCACACAATACCAGTTTTCTTTAGTTCATAGTGAAAATGTGCAGATTTTGGATGATTGTTGAAAGTGATTGTTGATAAACATTTACATCTCTCATGATAAGCTGTAGAGCACTGAGCTAAAGGCTAGAGCTGCCGCTTTCAAGGAGCGGGACTCTAACCCAGAAGCTTATAAGAAATCCTGCTATGTCCTCCGACGAACCATCAAACAGGCAATGCGTCAATACAGGACTAAGATCGAATCATACACCACCGGCTCTGGTGCTCGTCGGATGTGGCAGGGCTTGCAAACCATTACAGACTACAAAGGGAAGCACAGCCGAGAGCTGCCCAGTGACACGAGCCTACCAGACGAGCTAAACTACTGCTATGCTCGCTTCGAGGCAAATAACACTGAAACATGCATGAGAGCACCAGCTGTTCTGAAAGACTGTGTGATCACACTCTCCGCAGCCAATGTGAGTAAGATCTATAAACAGGTCAAGGACGTGTACTGATTAACAGGACGTGTACTGCGAGCATGCACTGACCAACTGGCAAGTGTCTTTACTGACATTTTCAACCTCTCCCTGTCTGAGTCTATAATACCAACATGTTTTAAGCAGAGCACCATAGTCCCTGTGCCCAAGAACACTAAGATAACCTGCCTAAATGAATACCGACCCGTAGCACTCACGTCTGCAGCCATGAAGTGCTTTGAAAGGCTGCTCATAGCTCACATCAACACCATTATCCCAGAAACCCTAGACCCACTCCAATTTGCAAACCGCCCTAACAGATCCACAGATGATGCAATCTCTATTGCACTCCACACGGCCCTTTCCCACCTGAGAAAAATGAACACCTATGTGAGAATGCTATTCATTGACTACAGCTCAGCGTTCAACACCATAGTGCCCTCAGAGGAAGGCCCTACAAATTGTCAGACTCCAGCCACCCTAGTCATAGACTGTTCTCTCTGCTACCGCACGGCAAGCGGTACCGGAGCGCCAAGTCTAGGTCCATGACGCTTCATGACCCCCAAGTCATAAGACTCCTGCACACCAAATCAAATGGCTACCCAGACTATTTGCATTGGCCCCCTGCCTCCTTACACTGCTACTACTCTCTGTTGTTATCATCTATGCATAGTCACTTTAATAACTCTACCTACATGTACATATTACCTTAACTAACCGGTGCCCCCGCACATTTACTCTGTACAGGTGTCTTTTTTACCCTGTGTATAGTCTCGCTATTGTTATTTTACTGCTGCCCTTTAATTACTTTTTACTTTTATTTCTTATTCTTACTCATATTTTTTTTTTTAACTGCATTGTTGGTTAAGGGCTCGATAGTAAGAATTTTACTGTAAGGTCTACCTGTTGTATTCGGCGCATGTGACAAATAACATTTTGATTTGATAATCAATAATAATATCAATGCGGCACACAAGAGTGGAACCAATACTACTGTGTCTGCTGTCAAACTTTTAGTACTCTTGACCTACATTTGTTTTATTGTTTTTTTAACTTAAGCAATGTTTGGTCCCCTAGCCTACATAACATATTATTCAACCTTCACACGCCCATCTGTGTGTAGGGTGGTCAGTGCCAGTTATTCAACAAAGTTATTCAACACTGTGCAAAGTTACTCATCACATGTGCGTGGTCACCGAACCAGTATTTTCCTAGTTATTCGCATGATGAGTAACCTTACCTGAAACCTTAAGAGTTAGCTATAATCGTTGGTTTAGCGTACTAATGTGCTCTTCTGATGTGCAGAAGACACTTGTTCAAACCCTGTTTATCATATATGTGCTGTGGCTCAGATGGGTCTCTGTGAGGAGGAGGAGGAGGAGGAGGAGGAGGTCAAAGAAATGGTGATCGGTAACTGAGTTGGTTCAGTTACCACACATGCATGATGAGTAGGCCTAACCTTACCTGAGACATGAAGAGTTGCATCCAGTATCAATGCCTAGGCTTCAGCTTAGTGGGCCTATGCTTTTTTGGTGCGCAGAAGACCTGGGTTCGCACCCTGTTAGTTGGTTCCACTAGTCTCAAATTAATGTACAGCATGGCATGGCTCGGGTGAACTACTACATGGGGGTGTGGTGTTGCTCTCCTGGTGCATGCCTCCAAGAAGTAATTTGCATACACATTGACATTGTTAATTGAAAATAGAATTCTTAATTGGGTAGTTGACAAATGAAAATATCTATTTCAATTTCACTATGAAGATTGCATTTACGAATTTCTGTTTACCATTTGGCTTTTTCCATTTACCATGTTTATTTAGAATCTGTTTACCATTTACAATTCTCCTTTAACCATTTTCTATTTTCATTTAAAACTGCAATTTAATTGTGGCATGAATCTTGCGCACTGATGAAAAATGAAAATGGATGTATCATTTCACATTCCTATTTAGCAATTTCGAACTGGCCCTAATCACCCTCCATACATCTGCCCATGTATGTCATATGCATGAATCTCTCTGAATTAAGGGGATAATTATAGCCTAGTAATAAACATGATACACTGTTATAATAATTTCCCCACTGAATTGTTACAATGTAGAGCAGCTTACGCCACGCGGAAGTTACATCACACACCTGCTGATTCAGCTGTCAATTAGGCCAGCTCATGTACGCACTGGAAACAGTAGCCTAAATGCTGTTGCAACATTGCATAAGATATAGGCCATCCATTTCAAGTGTTAAATTGCATTTCGAATTATTTTAAATGAAAAGTTAAAATACCATACCTATTTGTATTGCTTCGTTGTATTTTTCCAAAGCAGCATCCATTATTTTATCTGAATATAGTCCATTCCCCTCACGTCTCAGATTAACAGCAAGTAATTGACTTGGAAACCACTTTAACAACAAGTTACTAAGAACAACATTAACTCTATAATTGTCCACATCATTGAGTTTGGTGTGCCGACTGTCATTACATTCTTTGCAGCAGACAGGCATTTTTTCTCTGTCCAGGCACTTTTTGCAAAAGCAGTGTCCACAAGGCAAGGTAACAGGCTCGTATAGAAATCCATAACATATTTTGCAGGTAAATGCATCATATCCAACGCAATCAGAGTGTGTCTCCTGTCTGTTGTTTTGACTGTCTGTCCCATCTTGTATTTTAATACTGTTAGAGAGATATTCAATAAGATTATCCAGATGGACTGGTCGTAGTCTGTCGATTTCTGCCGCTTTTCGATAGATCTCGAAAGCATCGGTCAATTTACCAGCGAATGCCAGGGCATCGGCCCGTTTCACCAAGAGATGTTGCTGTGTACTAGGGTCGCAGAGGTGCAGCAGTTGGCATTCGTATATGTCCGCCGCGAGCCCGAAGTTTTTAGATTGAAACGCTTCTGCCGCAAGAAGCAGCATACAATCGGTACTATTCGTTCCCATAATGATTGCGGTTGTGTAGTATAGTTGCTAAATTAATCTTCCCTTTTAGTAGGTCTATTTCTATTTATCTTATTTTCTGAGGTCTTCTCCCCCTGTTCAACTCACTATTCTGAGACGATATCTTAGAACACCATTAGTGATACTATCGTCGTAAAAAAAAAAAAAAAAACTCTTACGTAAACTGTGTCATGTGACCACGGTCAGATGTTCCAATTGGACACTGTTACCTAATAATTCAGTTGTAAAACAGAAAGCGTCTCGTCTGTGGATAGAAATTGGTAAATGTCCTGAAATGGGAATAATGCTTAATATATTTCTTTCGGCTGAAGGCATTCCATGACGGGACGCTCGGGTAACAGAGAATAACTGTATTATAGTCCAGCGTTTTCCAGACTCGGTCCTCAGGAACTCAAGGGGTGCACGTTTTGGTTTTTGCCCTAACGCTACACAGTTGATTCAAATTATCAAAGTTTGATGATTAGTTGAATATTTGAATCCGCTGTGTAGTGCTATGGCAAAAAAATCTAAACCTACACTGTCCCGAGGACCGAGTTTGGGAAACCCTACATTAGTTCTTGATTGATTGAAAACAAATGTCTTATTCTTCTGCTTCTTATTCACTGCCTCTAGCTAGCACATTGCTTAATTATGTGTCACAATTGGTTAAAAAAAAATCAATAATATGTAATTATGGCTACTGTAGCCTATATGTCACTTTACATCCTACTGAGACATAGAATGTAAGTGTCCATTGAATGCATACATCTAGGGGGTTACACAAATTGCTCCACAAATAGGTCTTCTAAACTTGCATATGAACTCAATCCCACGTTCAGACAGCTAGGTTTCTATATCAGGGCCAAGGCAACTTTCTTACAGTGGCCCTGAAAGTGGGCCATGGGTCTGTTACACCCTGACCTTAGAGATCCTTTTTATGTCTCTATTTGCTTTGGTCAGGGTGTGATTTGGGGTGGGTATTCTATATTCTATTATTTGTATTTCTATGTTTTGGGCGGGTAGGGTTCTCAATCAGGGACAGCTTTATATCGTTGTCTCTGATTGAGAACCATACTTAGGTAGCCCTTCTCCCACCTGTCTTTGTGGGAAGTTGACTTTGTTTAGGGCACATAGCGGTTAGCGTCACGGTTTGTCTGTGTAGTGTTTATTGTTTTGTTTGTGTAGTGTTGATTGTTTTGTTTGGCTTCATTTTCCAAATAAAGAGAGAATGTATGCTCACAACGCTGCACCTTGGTCCTCTTCTTCCAACGACACCCGTGACAGTGACCCAGTCAGCTCGTCTAGACCTGGATGAGGCGGTTTTGCCCAAATCCTGTGGCTGAACCATAACTTTTTCCAATGTCATTTGCAATTCTTGGGCAACTTTATGTTATGGTCCTATAGGTAATCACATGGTTATAAGGACCATAATGAAACAAACACTACATTTACTGTAAACAAAACATTAAATACTGTATTTTAGTCAAGTGCTAATAAAACTCCCATTTTAATACAATTGATCATATTTCTTATCTACAGTATGAAGAATTGTATCAGTTCTTCAATAGCCTTACTGACATGTGCAGTTAATCTTTAATCTTCAAAACGCTTCTCTTCTCCAGATCATTAATCTCTTTAAAAATAAGTGCAACGTTGTACCAGAGTTTTTTAAAAATTTGGGAACAGGCACCTAGAGATTAAAATAAACATATGCAATGTCTGATCATTTAGTGTAGTATTGAGGCTAACTTTCCTGTGATCTGATTGTGCAACTGGAGATTGACCTGAGAGAGCCCCGATGATGACAAAATATTAGCATGTCCAAATCTGCATTGAAATGTGGCATGTGAACACAGTAAACTATTTTTGTTTGAGGAAAGTGTTGGGTATACCAGACTGTGTTATCTCACAATCCTTCACCATAAAATGTAACCCAAATGCTCTAGTCTAAACCATATTGTAGCTACATATACATAAGCAGGGACAGTGTAGGTACACGCTGCTGCAAACAAATCATCTATTTAGAACTCCGATACATAATTGCAGGCTGTGTAATTACACATATCAATCTTAATATGCATTAGACAAACTTAAATGAACCCTCCCCTCCCTCACCCTACTCTATACACATTTAGAAAATTGAGTTCATCAAGGGTTATTGGTAAGGGTGATGGTTCTATGTGGAAGGTTAATGACTCTAAGAACCCTATGAGCACTTTAAGTGTTTAATTAAAATGTAGGGGTGGCGGCATATTCTAATATTTTGGAGTGTGGTTTCCTCCCAGCTCTTTTTGAGTGTCATTCCAGTTTATCTCATTTGTGGTGTGATGCCATTACATGTTAAATAAATATGACTATGGTCAGTGTCTTGTGAAATAATGATATATAGCCGTGTGTCAATGGAGAACTGTTGTCTGAATCGGTTGTTCTCAATTCTCTCCGCAGGGACCCACAGACATTCCAGAACAAGTACACCTGATTCAACTTGTGAATTGACACAATAATAACAGCTATGGAATTTTAAGAATATAATATGGCTAACCAGAATTTTAAAAACTGTATGGTTCATCAGGGGTAGCCTAGTGGTTAGAGTGGTTAGAGCGTTGGACTAGTAACCGGAAGGTTGCAAGTTCAAACCCCCGAGCTGACTAGGTACACTTCTGTCTTTCTGCCCCTGAACAGGCAGTTAACCCACTGTTCCTAGGCCGTCATTGAAAATAAGAATTTGTTCTTAACTGACTTGCCTAGTTAAAAACGGATAAAATAAAAAAGGTTCTTTGTAGAATGTTTGAGATTAAGAAACCAATTCAAAAGAGTTCATTATAGCACCAAGATGGGTTGTCAACAGCACCAAAAAGGCTTCTAACAAAAGCAGAACCCTTTTTGGTGCTATATAAAACCTTTTATAATGGTTCTTTATAGAACCTGGGGAAAGGGTTCTTTATAGCAACATAAATGTTCCATGTAGAACCTTTTGAACATGGTTCTTTATAGAACCTTCAAAAAAAGGTTCTACAGTGCATTTGGAAAGTATTCAGACCCCTTCCCTTTTTCCAAATTCTGTTACGTTACAGCCTTATTCTAAAATAGAGTTAATACATTTTTTCCCCTCATCAATCGACACACAATACCCCATAATGACAAAGTGAAAACAGGTTTTTAGAAATGTTAAAGAACAGAAATACCTTATTTACATAAAGTATTCAGACCCTTTGCTATGAGACTCGAAATTGATCTCAGGTGCAGAATGTTTCCATTGATCATCCTTGAGATGTTTCTATAACTTGATTGAAGTCCATCCAAATTCTATTGATTGGACATGATTTGTAAAGGCTGTCTATATAAGGTCCCACAGATGACAGTGCATGTCAGAGCAAAAAACAAGCCATGAGGTTGAAGGAATTGTCCGTAGAGCTCCAAGACAGGGTTGTGTCGATGCACAGATCTGGGGAAGGGTACCAACAAATTTATGCAGCATTGAAGTTCCCCATGAACACAGTGGCCTCCATCATTCTAATATAAAATACGTTTGGAACCACCAAGACTCTTCCTAGACCTGGCCATCCAACCAAACTGAGCAATTGGGGGAGAAGGGCCTTGGTCAGGGAGGTGACCAAGAACCCGATGGTCACTCTGGTAGAGCTCCAGAGTTCCTCTGTGGAGATGGGAGAACCTTCCAGAAGGACAACCATCTCTGCAGCACTCTACCAATCAGGACTTTATGGTAGTGGCCAGACGGAAGCCACTCCTCAGTAGAAGGCACATGACAGCCCGCTTGGAGTTTTCCAAAATGCATCTAAAGGACTCTCAGACGATGGGAAACAAGATTCTCTGGTCTGATGAAACCAAGATTGAACTCTTTGGCCTGAATGCCAAGCGTCACATCTTGAGGAAACCTGGCACCATTCCTACGGTGAAACATGGTGGTTGCAGCTTCATTGCTGTGGGGCTGTTTTTCAGTGGCAGGGACTGGGAGACTATTCAGGATCGAGGGAAAGATGAACGAAGCAAAGTACAGAGAGATCCTTGATGCAAACCTGCTCCAGTGCCCTCAGGACCTCAGGACTTGGGCAAAGGTTCACCTTCCAAAAGGACAACAACCCTAAGCACACAGCCAAGACAATGCAGGAGTGGCTTTGGGACTAGTCTCTGAATGTTCTTGAGTGGCCCAGCCAGGGTCCGTACTTGAACCTGATTGAGCATCTCTGGAAATAGCTGTGCAGCAAGAGAAATTCACCAAATACAGGTGTTCTAAGCTTGTAGCATCATACCCACGAAAACTCTAGGCTGTAATCGCTGCCAAAGGTGCTTCAACTAAGTACTGAGTAAAGGGTCTGAATACTTATGTTAATGTGCTATTTCATTTATTTATTTTAAAATGCATTTTCTACTTTGTCATTATGGGGAATTGGGTGTAGATTGCTGAGGGGGAAAAAACTATTTTATCAATTTTAGAAAAAGGCTGTAACGTAACAAAATGTGGAAAAAGTCAAGAGGTGTCACGTTCTGACCTTTATTTCCTTTGTTTTGTCGTTATTTAGTATGGTCGGGGCGTGAGTTGGGGTGGGCAGTCTATGTTTGTTTTTCTATGATTTGGGGATTTCTATGTTTCGGCCTAGTATGGTTCTCAATCAGAGGCAGGTGTCATTAGTTGTCTCTGATTGAGAATCATAATTAGGTAGCCTGGATTTTCACTGTTTGTTTTGTGGGTGATTGTCTATGTTGGTTGCTTGTGTCAGCACAGTTCTTATGATAGCTTCACGGTCGTTATTTGTTTATTGTTTTTGTACAGTTTACTTCATGTTTTTTTGTCATCTATTAAATGATGCATTCCCACCACGCTGCGCCTTGGTCCGCTTCTTACGACGATCGTGACAAGCGGTCTAAATACTTTTCGAATGCACTGTACCTCTATTCATGAAGCTGTCTGCAGCCTGAGGAAATGTTGTGATTAGACAGAGCATCGGAAGAGAACGCTCCGTTTTCTGCCTAAGCGTGATGCTGTTTACCGGAAATTATCTTGTGACCAGAACAAAACAACTTATTTTACTCGACTAGAGATTAAAATAAATTGTGTTTCTGTGAAAAGATGGGCCTGGCAGACATGAAAAAGACATCAAAGGAAAAGGATCCACAGACACAGAGGCTGATTGTCTTTATTTTCAATGCCGTCTGCCATGGATAACACAAACACAGAACATTAAACACTACCTGAATTGACTCAGAAAGGTAATGTAAGTAGGCCTACAGTATCACAGTGAGATCAATGAGCTGACATATGGAATTGTTTTAAGATGGTCATCTTGTGGACCAGGTGATGAAGCTGGCTGTGAAGCTGGCTGTGAGAATGTCAAGAGTGTGCAAAGCTGTCATCAAGGCAAAGGGTGGCTAAAATGTATTTTGATTTGTTTAACACTTTTTGGGTTACTGCATGATTCCATATGTGTTATTTCATAGTTTTGATATGTTCACTATTATTCTACAATGTAGAACCCTTGAATGAGTAGGCGTCCAAACTTTTGACTGGTACTGTATATATATATATTTTTTACACATATTTAAACTCTTTTTTTGGGTAGGCACAAAACTTTCACACTTCCATTTTATTTTATTTTTACCGGTACAGGTTATCTTCAGAAGAACGTTTGAGGGTGATAGAGCAAACCTGAGAACACCAACCATTTACATTAACATTTAAGTCATTTAGCAGACGCTCTTATCCAGAGCGACTTACAAATTGGTGCATTCACCTTATGACATCCAGTGGAACAGCCACTTTACAATAGTGCATCTAAATCTTTTAAGGGGGGTGAGAAGGATTACTTTATCCTATCCTAGGTATTCCTTAAAGAGGTGGGGTTTCAGGTGTCTCCGGAAGGTGGTGATTGACTCCGCTGTCCTGGCGTCGTGAGGGAGTTTGTTCCACCATTGGGGAGCCAGAGCAGCGAACAGTTTTGACTGGGCTGAGCGGGAACTGTACTTCCTCAGTGGTAGGGAGGCGAGCAGGCCAGAGGTGGATGAACGCAGTGCCCTTGTTTGGGTGTAGGGCCTGATCAGAGCCTGGAGGTACTGAGGTGCCGTTCCCCTCACAGCTCCGTAGGCAAGCACCATGGTCTTGTAGCGGATTCGAGCTTCAACTGGAAGCCAGTGGAGAGAGCGGAGGAGCGGGGTGACGTGAGAGAACTTGGGAAGGTTGAACACCAGACGGGCTGCGGCGTTCTGGATGAGTTGTAGGGGTTTAATGGCACAGGCAGGGAGCCCAGCCAACAGCGAGTTGCAGTAATCCAGACGGGAGATGACAAGTGCCTGGATTAGGACCTGCGCCGCTTCCTGTGTGAGGCAGGGTCGTACTCTGCGGATGTTGTAGAGCATGAACCTACAGGAACAGGCCACCACCTTGATGTTAGACCAACCAACCGTTTGTAACCCAAGCAGTTCGGACGCTACCAAACATAAGTTGGCACATCGACACCGGTGCGTCAATCGAAACTTGAGGTTAACGGGATTGGTCAAAATTTGCACACTAGACACAGTATAGGGATAGGGTGCCATTTGGGACACACTCCATCTGTTGATGAAGCCACCTGAAACCAAAGGCTGCATAGCAATTGTCCATTCCTCTCCTCATGGATATCCAAGCATTGGATCGTGTAAACATTGGCTTGAGCTACTTCACACCATTGTTAAATTCCTGAGATGAAAATAAATGTGCAAGTCCAAACTTTGGGAGACAGTGGATATGCAGCCAATGTTAATGGTCACACACCTTTAAGTCATTTGTAAAAGGGGGGTATTCTATAAAAGCTCAAATCATTGACAAGTTGTTGCAGTGTAAGGTGGGACAATGGATTAAGAGCTGTATAGGTCAATTAAAGACTTTTCCAGAAAATTGTGGTAAACAGCGCCACACTTAGGCAGACAACTGGAATGTTCTATTCTCAGCCAGGCCCATCTCTTCAAAGGAAACACCATTCAATTATATTTCTAATGTATTCCAAACAATGGTGGTAACCAGATTATCTAAATAATTTAGGTAGTAAACAATGCCCCACTGGTATGTTCTATTGCGAACTGTCTGGGACTTGTCGTTGTTTCCCTGTTTAGGCCTACTACTGTAAAATTAGAGGCTTTTCTCCATATTCAAACGTGTTCAAATCAAATCAAATCAACTTTTATTTGTCACATACACATGGTTAGCAGATGTTAATGCGAGTGTAGCGAAATGCTTGTGCTTCTAGTTCCGACAATGCAGTAAGTGCAACATGCCAGGCTCTCTGCCCACTGGAGGCGTGGTTTACTACACGTTCTTTGAAATAAGCGCTGGCTGGTATCGTCGTATTCCAACGCCTCGAGTTATACTACACCGGCTATAAACTGGGTATAGCCTAGCTATAAATATATCTAACACTCAATTCCGTTCTCTTATATCGAGCCCGAGTTGAGTTTTGATGACTGGTAGCGGGATTTACTAGCAACAAATTGAGTCACAATCAGTTGTCTTGTAAAAATGTCAATTCTGAAAACGCTTACATGTACCCCGTTTGTCCTATTAAATTGCGGTCCTTCCTCTGGGTGCTGAAATTCATACTTTTAATAAAATATTAATATTAAGCGAATACAATCACTGACTTTTCCCTTCTTGTTCGTAGGGTAAAACGCGGATGGTCGTAATACCTTTCACCTTTTCGTCAGTTTTCAGAAATTGTTTACGGTAGTGTATTCAAAACTTGATTACAAACAACCTACATCTGTCCTTTACAAATTGGTGTGGATATTATATACATACTTATTGACTTTTTCTACATTTGGTTATGTTACCCGATTTTGTTTAATTGATACCCGATTAAATGAATAATGTAACAATTAACTCATTAGGAATTTGGGGCACCACAAGCGGGGTTGTTTAAGGAGTTACCATCTCCCAAATTACACTCTAAAGGTCATTACCTATCACATCCATAAAACAATCAACGTATTAATCATAACCTTGTATCATATCATCATTCTCATAACCCCCTGCATCTGCAAAAACCCCAGCCTTACTTATGATTCAGTACTAGACAAATTGGTTTAATTATTTATTTACTAGCTAACTAAATAATAACACAGGATAAACATACAGACTTAGTTCATGAGAAAAGGTCCCTAGCGGACTGACACAACCTATGGTGGCTTTTTACAAAGGAGATGGACAGAGAGGAAGAGAGAGAGAAAGAGACACTTATCGTTGATACATTTTAGAAACTATTCTCACAGTAATCATATACTTTCACACGAACCGCCACATGTTTGGAGTAAGAAAGCATGAATGTATTTACGTTTAAATGCCTTTGTTCGCCGTGGATCTCTGTTAGAACCAGACCTCCGTAGGAAGGGTGTTGGGCCTTTCAACGGCATGCTTGTAAGGCTCTGGTTGTCCAAAAGGGTTTCCCCCCCGTCTTCTACTGTTGTTCACTCTGGAAGATGCTCCTTGTAAGATAGGCTGGCCAGCCGTGTCGACGGTACCCATTGGTGATGAGAGTAGAAGAATATGGGGCAGCAGGGTAGCTTAGTGGTTATAGCGTTGGACTAGTAACTGAAAGGTTGCAAGTTCATATCCCCAAGCTGACAAGGTACAAATCTGTCGTTCTGCCCCTGAACAGGCAGTTAACCCACTGTTCCTAGGCCGTCATTGGAAATAAGAATTTGTTCTTAACTGACTTGCCTAGTTAAATAAAGGTAACAAAAAGTGATTTTATAAGAGTAGTAGAAAGGATGGTTTGAAGAGTTTTTACTTAGGACAGCTAATCAGCCATACCAGTATGGCCGGGAGGTGAGTTTATGGTCTCAACCTCATGTTGAGATACAGAGTTCAAACTAGAGGTTGACCGATTATGATTTTTGAAAGCCAATACCGATTATTGGAGGACCAAAAAAAAGCCGATACCGATTAATCGGACGATTTTTTTTATATATATATATTTGTAATAATGACAATTACAATACTGAATGAACAATGAACACTTTTATTTTATCTTATTAATATAATACATAAATAAAATCAATTTAGTCTCAAATAAATAATGAAACATGTTCAATTTGGTTTAAATAATGCAATAACACAGTGATGGATAAGAAAGTAAAAGTGCAATATGTGCCATGTAAGAAAGCTCAAATTTAAGTTCCTTGCTCTGAACATGAAAACATATGAAAGCTGGTGGTTCCTTTTAACATGAGTCTTCAATATTCCCAGTTAAGAAGTTTTAGGTTATAGTTATTATAGGAATTATAGGACAATTTCTCTCTATACCATTTGTATTTCATATACTTTTGACTATTGGATGTTCTTATAGGCACTATAGTATTGCCAGACTAATCTCGGGAGTTGATAGGCTTGAAGTCATTAACAGCGCTGTGCTTCATGCATTGCTAAGAGCTGCTGGCAAATGCAGGAAAGTGCTGTTTGAATGAATGCTTACCAGCCTGCTGCTGCCTATCACTGCTCAGTCAGACTGCACTATAAAATATCAAATCATAGACTTAATTATAATATAATAAAAATCATTTCGAAAACAAAATGTTTATTATTTCAGTGAAATACGGAACGGTTCCAGATTTTATCGAACGGGTGGCAACCCTAAGTCTAAATATTGCTGTTACATTGCACAACCTTCAATGTTCTGTCATAATATGTAAAATTCTGTTAAATTAATTACGGTCTTTGTTAGGAAGAAATGGTCTTCACACAGTTCGCAACGAGCCAGGCGGCCCAAACTGCTGCATATACCCTGACTCTGCTTGCACTGAACGCAAGAGAAGTGACACAATTTCCCTAGTTAATAAATCCTGCTGACATGAATTTTTTAAAACTCGATATGCATGTTTAAAAAATATACTTGTATATTGATTTTAAGAAAGGCATTGATGTTTATGATTAGGTACATTTCTGCAACGATTGTGCTTTTATCGCTAATGCACTTTTGTTAAATCATCACCCGCTTGGCAAAGTTGAAGTAGGCTATGATTCGATGATAAATTAACTGGCACCGCATAGATTATATGCAACACAGGACAAGCTAGTTAAACTAGTAATATCATCAACCATGTGTAGTTAACTAGTGATTATGTTAAGACTGATTGTTTTAAAAAATAGTTTAATGCTAGCTAGCAACTGACCTTGGCTCCTTGCAGCCACAAGGTCCTTTTGATGTTGGTGGTGGTCAGCCTGCCACACAGTCTCCTCGTGTATTGCAATGTAATCGGCCATAATTGGCGTCCAAAAATGACGATTACCGATTGCTATGAAAACTTGAAATCGGCCTTAATTAATCGGCCATGCCGATTAATCGGCCGACCTCTAATGTCAACTAGATTGAAGCATTCAATATATTACATTATTCTGTTGAACAAGGTTTTATTTAATCTTCTAGGCCTAGGGCAACATATAATGACAAAAGAGAATCTGCATGTATCTGATTATAGACAAGTTGACCAACAAATAGCCTACCAAAATGTAAACAAATTGTTCTGAAGACTTTGACTGTAGCCTAGAGTATTTTCTATGTGTGTGGGTTAGGGTTGAGTGCGGGCCTCAGATTTTCACTTTATTACATATAGTCACGGGTTGCAAATGCGTTATTAGCAATTGAGGGCGGGTATGGGTGAACAAATAGCCGAGTCCCAATTGAATCTCATCTTACGTAGTATGAGCAACGAGGTAAAAGTCGGTGGTTGTATTCGCAAAAAGTTTTTATTGAAAGTATGAATTTCAGCACAGCTCGGAAGGACCCACTGTTTTAGAGGACAAAGGGTTTACAGAATTTACAAGAATTGACTTATGGTGCCTCAATGTTTTTAGAAAACCCTGCGATGTTATCAAAACACAAATCTGCCTCAATATAAGACAACTTGGGTTTTCAGAGAGCTAGTGTGTGGCTAGAGACAAAGAGAGACATTAGAGAGAAATTATTGGTCTACAACCTTCAGCTGTTTAGCCATGATTTTGATTTCTGATGGAATCCTTCCTCCCAAACAACTTGAGTCTGTGGATGCACCAACCGCGACTGGCATGGCTTGACGACATGTTACTTCATATATATCTACACTTCTTGAACAAACCTATATTTGTGTAAATTATTTTCTAATTATGTATTTTAGCTGACTAGATTGTTAGTTTAGTTCAGACCATTTCCGGATTGGTAGATGAGATCAAATGACATGACATGCCATCATCATCATCTTCCTCTTCTTCTATGATATCATTGCGGTCCGCAAACAAACATTTTAGTACAGAACATTAACAATCTTTGATTTAAGTCCATGGCCGCCACCTACTTTGCAGGAACGTACGATAAATCATGATCTGCCCAATTATGTACCACCATGAAATTAAAATAACAACCAAATAAATCCCTACTAACTTCTACCACACACTCCCCGAAAACACCTTCCCCAACCCCATTAAAATTGATCTATATCATGCTGAAACTCTCCACCCTTAGGATTGTTCAGCATGTCAACAAACCAATTCAACAGTAACATCTGTTACCCCCAATATCTCTTTTGCCATCTCCACAATAACCTTCAACCTGGCATTTCTGCTTTCCACAACCCAGGTCGTATTGATAAACATACCAATAAAAGCTATGAAGTCAAAATTATTCATTATTCATTATTCAGTGCTTTGACACTGTATCGAAACCATGCCAAGACCAGCAGAAACACCACCCTTGACATTCGGTCCACTTAATACAGGAGCAGCCATGGAAGCTCCATCATTCCACACTGTACCTCCACCAATCTGTCTTACAGCCTCTGCATATAATACATCATGGCTAATGCTGTATCTCTGAGACTCTCTAGCCTCTCTCTGAACCTAGCATCCACCAAATGCTGCACTATGTTCCACCCCACAATTACAACACTTAAGCTTCACATTGCTCCCACATTCACTGTAATCCTGTTCCCTTCCACACTTGGCACATTTCCTTAGTTTACATTGTAAATGGGGTGGCAGGTAGCCTAGTGGTTAGAGTGTTGGACTAGTAACTGAAAGGTTGCTAGATTGAATCCCCAAGGTAAAAATCAGTCGTTATGCCCCTGAACAAGGCAGTTAACAAGGCAGGTTCCTAGGCCGTCATTGTAAATACAAATTTGTTCTTAACTGACTTGCCTAGTTAAATAAAGGTAAAATACATTTTCAAGAACAGCTACATGTCCCATTCTTTTGCATTTAAAACATTGCAATGGGGATGGGACAAATTCTCTGACATTGCTCCAATCTATACTTTTCCAAACTTTTCCTTATCAATCAGCATTGATAAGCTTTCACTACTTTGACCCTATTTCCTACTGATCCACCTTTTACCCTCAATCACTCTGCCTCCTTTCACATGTTCTTTAAAATCATCTATGGACATATATATTGGGACTCCCTTCAATCTAGCATAAGCATCAGGGACATGGCTTTTAATCTTCCCATTAAGCTTTTCCATTTTCAAAATATTCTCTTTACTGAGCCTGGCTACCACAAAATATTAACAGTCTACCATTTCCAATGAACCGAGCTAATTTGACTTAACTTACCTCTTTCTGTACGGCATTAGTTAGTTGGATAGGGTGTAACACCATCCACTCCAAAATATTATTATTCTTGCTTCCTACCTTTGGCGCTCTTTATGCTTTCTTTACTCCACTGTTTTCTGTATCATGATCTCTCGTCTTTCCACTACCAACCATTCTGGTCCTTGACCCGCAATCTCCCGTTCCATACCACCAGAACTGACACCCATATTGTTCGCATTCCTGCACAGCTACTGCTTCTCCAACCCTCTCGTCAATTTCGTCCCCACTACTATGCGATGCTATTGGGTAATGTGAAGACTGTGAGGATCATGTTAGGAGGTCTTTGTTTGGATTTGTTTGTGTTTCTGCGGATCAGAAGGAACGTTTGTTTAGTCTCACCCGATTTGATAAGCTTGATGTGTCATGTTTGTCTCTTCAGAACAGGGCACCTCTCAAGGGGGTTATATCTGGCATCTCGTGGGAAGTCGATGTTGAAGAGATAAAAAATATTCCTGGAGTGAGTGATGCACGTCAGATGAATTGTGTGGTGAATGAAGAAAAAGTGAAACCGCCTATCTGTTCTTTTGTTTTTTTTTATATGGACTCTCTCCCTACTCAAGTGGTGTTGGGGTATATAAACTACAGAGCACGTATCCCAAGACCAATGGAGTTAGATCATTGTAAAGCTTTTGGTCATGTTTCAAGTGTTTGCAGAAGAGAGAAACCGAGATGTCCAAGTTGTGGAAAAGATAATGTCATGTGTTTTAAAAGTGATGAAAATGTGACATGTTGCAATTGTGGTGGCAACCATGAAGCCACGTCTTTCGAATGCCCTACAAGGGTGAAAGAAAATGAGGTGGCCAAAGTCAGGGCTGTCCAGAGCATTTCATATGCAGCAGCTGTTAAAAGGGTTGAGGTTTTGAATGGTGCACCCGAAGAATCCATGGTGGTGGATAGGCCTTCACTTTTGACAAGCAGGATCCTGACATTTTAACAGTTAAGAAGGTGGACTTTGTGGCCTTTATAGCTATGGTGATTAATGGCACTGCCAAGGTGGAGAGAAGTTCCAGGATGAGGATATCATTGTTGATACGGCAGATTTCTAGAAACATTTCTAGGCGGAGGAGTTACATGGGATATTGTCACAAGCATCCTCTCAGGCCCTTAGAGCTTGAGAAGGGAGATATTGAGATTCGAAAGAAGGAAGAAATTTGAGTTTTGTTTTGGTAAATGTACTATTTTATTTGGGTGGATTAAGTTAATTTCCCTATTACGCATGGATTTTCTTTTGGCCATGTTTTGGTTTTTCAACCCACCCAGTTGGTGGCGGCAATATACATTTTAGGGTTGTTGTCCGCCATTAAACCAACAGAAGAAGAAGCTACTCAATCTACGTCATCTTTTTATTATTCTCTCGCAAGAGGGCGCTGTAGTTTTTAGAGCGTGGCATTGACGTGTGTGGTTCTGGAGTTGCGTCGTTTTGTCGAAATAATTTGCTCGGCGAGGCGAATTTGCAAATGGAGGAGGTTTTTCTCTGAACAACGGCAGGTTTGTTGCTTGATCAACTTATTCTTCTGTAAATCAGGCAATATGTTATGCGAACAATAATGTCGTTGTATAATGGATTATCTCGAACAAGCCCGCTGGCTTGCTGTCTTTACGACTAATTTTCGCGACGAGATTTAGCTAAATTACCTAACGAGGCCTCGTTGTTTGCCTTCAAGATTATTCCGTGTTTTCTGTCCCAAATAACTTATTAGGGTCAACCATTTCGTTAACACTTGAAATTGACAAGGTAACCAGCCAGCTCGGACGATTGCTGGAGAAGTTAACGTAGCTTGGTAGCATTAGCAATATTTTGTTAGTGTAACAGACCGCTAGTCGTTACGCTAGCTTTCTTACCTTGCCAACCAAGCTCAAGTAACTAACACGCTAGTGGTAATCTGTTTATGTAAGTGAAAAGAGCCTTGTTTAACATTTGGCCTTATTAACAATTTCCTCAGGGGGAGAAATCGTTATGTCTGAGGCTCTTTATGGAAAGTTCCTAGCCCCCGAGGAGCCCTTTCCACTGCTGTCGCAGCGAGGGAACTTCAGTGAGGCAGGCACTTTGGATGTCAGTGACTTTGGCTTTCAGTTGTCCTCTTGTCACCGGACAGACCCACTGCGCCGCTTCCATAGTAACAGGTAGGACCTGATACCTGTTTGTGGCACGCCTAACAGCTTTCAAAACCAAACGGTAGTGTAACTTAGTTGTTCATATAGGCTAAACTAACCACTGTTTTCAGATGGAACCTGACTTCCTGTGGAACGAGTGTGGCCAGCTCAGAATGCAGCGAGGAGCTGTTCTCCTCCGTCTCCGTGGGAGACCAGGAGGACTGCTACTCCCTCCTGGATGACCAGGAGTTCACCTCCTTCGATCTGTTCCCAGAGGGCAGCGTCTGCAGCGACGTGTCCTCCTCTATCAGCACTTACTGGGACTGGTCAGACAGTGAATTTGAGTGGCAGGTAGGCTGCACTTAATGTGATGACAGAAATATTATTGTTTACGTATGTTGGTAGTTGTTACATTTGGAGTAAAAGTTTTTTGCTTATCCACAGCTGCCTGGAAGCGACATAGCCAGTGGAAGTGATGTGCTCTCTGACATCATACCCAGTGTTCCCAGCTCCCCATGCCTTTCCTCCAAGAGAAAGACCAAACCACATAGAAATATGGATGAGCTCCCCTGGAGTGCTATGACCAATGATGAACAGGTATGGAGACCTGCTCTCAATTTCACAATGCCAGGAATTGTACAGCAGCAGATGTGTTTCATGCTTTGTCTGCCTCTCAGGTGGAATATATTGAATATTTGAGCAGAAAGGTCAGCACGGAGATGGGGCTACGAGAGCAGTTGGATATCATCAAGATCATTGACCCGTGTGCACAGATATCCCCCACAGACAGCGAGTTTATCATCGAGCTCAACTGTCTGACTGATGAGAAACTGAAACAGGTGAGTGAATGGCACAATTAGAGATGAAATGGTATGAACATTTCATATCACGATTATAGTGACCAAAATTGTCACGTTTATCAGTCTTATCGCAGTATGGTTAAAATGTGCTGGACATGTTCCAGAAGTACTCATACACGTCAGTTTTATTCTGAAAATTAACACACAAAAAACAAGTAAAATTAGCACCACCATGCACTTTTTGTGTGCATAAACATTAAAATAATAACATTTAAAGATGGCACCATATGACCATGAGAGGTGAAAGTTTCCTTAGTTCAGCTTTAAATGAACACAACCTTAAGTAAGCAAATAAACAACAAATAAAATTAGCAGCACTCTCTTTGTAGTGAGGCATGGCAACCTTCATCGGCCTCAGAAAGCCAGGCCTCTCAACAATTTGAAATGGCATCGTGTCCTTTGCAATGCAATATGAAAGGGCTGCTATGAGGTCTCAAGCATTTTTTTTGATGTGGGTGCATAACCAGCCTGCCTTTTAAATGCTTGCTTGAGTGTCTGTCACAACTGTTGGGTGAGGTACCAGTAGTATCACCAGGTTTGCCTTCTGCGCGCCCATTCTGTAAACAAGGGAATAGCAAATGTATTAATATTGGTGTTACATTATAAGTATTATTCACTTATGCACACTGTCTTCTGTGTTGCATTTGAGGCTATGCAATGATCCCATGCACAATTTACACAACTACAAATGAGTCTTAAGAATGTGATAGTAATTGCAATGAACACAACAATTGACATAAATACAGTCTTGTATAGGAGTCTATAAGTGTTTCTCCTGTTGGAACACTTTTACAACCAAGTCGGCTTCTGCCGGATTTTAAATTAACAAAATATGTTGTTTGGGTGACTAAACCACATAACGTGGTATCGTATGCAATGGGCAAATAGTCTGCAGGTTCATGAGTATGTAACACTGAAAGCTTCAGTTCACATTATTGACCAGCTATTAGCAAGTTACACATACCATGACATTTTCCCCCGTTCCGAAGTCCCACATCATGAATTGAACTAGAAGTTAACTGACCTTGCATTTGCTATAAAGTAGTGGGTGGTGGTCATGAAGATGACTCAAGATTTGAAGTGATGCCCCCTTTCGCAGCAAATTTTTCATTTTTTCCCCTCTCCATGTGCTGCAGACAGGGTGACCATCTGCGATTTTTAAGTTTCTCGGCACTCTTGTAATACCTAAAATACTACACTTCAGATTTGGTCCCCTTAGAAGGCTGAAATATCTCCCGAGCGTTGTCACTGCTTTCCGCCATGTTTTCACACCAAAACAAAACCTACGTTGCATGCTGCGCTTGTGTCAGACTTGATGCTGGACAGTATTTACTGTGTGTTTTTGAAACCGTGTTTTAATGATAATTCAAATTGGAAACGAACATACTAACTCGTGGTTTATCGTGAAACCGATAACCGTTTCATCCCTAGGTGCAAAATGACAACATTCTTGTACTTGGATTGTGGCCCTGTATGATGGGCAGTATACTCTAATCTAAATGTTGTTGGAAGTGTGTTGAACCTGAGGCCTAAACGTTTCTATCGAACAGGTGAGAAACTACATCCGGGAGCACAGTCCACGACTGCGCCCCTGCAGCACCCGGGACAGCTGGAAGAGGAGTGGCCATAGCAGTGCTAGCAACAGCGGGGTGAGTGGGGCCAGCAGCAGCAACGCTAGCATGGTCAGCAGTGCCAGCAGCTCCACCGGATCCACAGGCTCCACAGGCAACTCTGCCTCCAACTGCAGTGCGGCTAACATCAGCCGCGCCCACAGTGACGGGAACCTGTCCAGTGCTGCTGAGCGGATCCGGGACTCCAAGGTAAGGAAGGGGCTTCACTTTGCCTGTTAAGAGTACACTATGGCTGGTATTGTGGTCCTCCTCATCAAATACTTTGGACTGTACCAGTTTCTTCATTTGCCAGTAATTGCTGGCTTTTGGCAGATAAAAATTACATAAAAGAACAACAAACAAAAACATTGCTGGACACATTGCCCAGCAGAAAATATCCTGATAGAATTGAATCTCCTCTATAAACACATTGACTATGCATGGAGGTTAGTTTCTTTTTACTCTTCCTGTCTACTCTGCCTGTCTGTCTTGAGCTTGCACTCTCGCTAGTGAACTTGCAAATTTGTATCAACTTGTACTGGCTGCAAAGTTTCCTGCACCATTGTGTCGGTAACCGACACAGCTGTATGTGCAGTACCAGTCAAAAGTTTGGACACCTACTCATTCAATGGTTTTTATTTGTACTATTTTCTACATTGTAGGATAATAGTGAAGACATCAAAACTATGAAATAACACATATGGAATAATTTTGTAACCAAAAGTGTTAGACAAATCAAAATATATTTTAGATTCTTCAAAGTAGTCAACCTTTTTCCTTGATGACAGCTTTGCACACTTGGCATTTTCTCAACTAGCTTCATGAGGTAGTCACCTGGAATGCATTTAAATTAACAGGTGTGCTATGTTAAAGGTTAATTTGTGGAATTTCTTTCCTCAATGCTTTTTGAGCCAATCAGTTGTGATAAGGCAGGGGTGGTATACAGACAATCCATCATTATTTTTAAGACCAGTGCAGTCAATGTGCAAAATTTCAAGAACTTTGAAAGTTTCCTCAAGTGTAGTCACAAAAACCATCAAGCACTATAATGAAACTGGCTCTCATGAAGACCACTACAGGAAAGGGATAGCCAGAGTTACCTCTGCTGCAGAGGACAATACTTTCTTTAGTTACCAGCCTCTGAAATTGCTTGAGTTCAAGTAAGAGACGTATCTCAACATCAACTGTTCAGAGGAGAATGTGAATCAGGCCTTCATGGTCGAATTGCTGCAAAGAAACCACTGCTAAAGGACACCAATAAGAAGAGACTTGCCTGGGCCATGGTCCATTGCTTGTAAACACGAGCAATGGACATTAGACCGGTGGAACACTTAGATGCATAGTAGGTGAATGGATGATCTCCATGTGTGGTTCCCACCGTGAAGCATGGAGGTGGTGTGTTGCGGTGCTTTGCTAGTGACACTGTCAGTGATTTTATTTAGAATTCAAGACACTTAGCCATGCTGGTTATCACAGCATTCTGCAGCGATACGCCATCCCTTCTGGTTTGCGCTTAGTGGGAGTACCATTTGTTTTTCAACAGCACAATGACCCAACACCCTTCCAGGCTGTGTAAGGGCTATTTGACCAAGGAGAGTGATGGAGTGGTGCATCAGATGACCTGGCTCCCACAATCACCTGACCTCAACCCAATTGAGATGGTTTGGGATGAGTTGGACCAAAGCGTCAAGGAAAAGCGGCCAACAAGTGCTCCGCATATGTGGGAACTCCTTCAAGACTGTTGGAAAGCATTCCAGGTGATGTTGGTTAAGAGAATGCTAAGAGTGCAAAGTTGTGAAGGTAAAGAGTGGCCACTTTGACAAATCAAATGTTTTTAATGCTTTTTTTTTTGCTTACTACGATTCCATGTGTGTTATTTCATAGTTTTGATGTCTTCACTTATGTTAGAATGTACAATGTAAAAACCCTTGAATTAGTAGGTGTCCAAACTTTTGACTGGTACTGTATGTGTGTGTACAATGCATTTGGAAAGTACTTTTTTTGTATCTTTTTACGTTACCCCCCTTTTCCTTCCCAATTTGCAATCCAATTACGATCTTGTCTCATCGCTGCAACTCCCCACCATGCTCTTGAGAGGTGAAGGTCGAGTCATGCGTCCTCCGAAACATGACCCGTCAAACCACACTCCTTCACACCTGCCTGCTTAACCTGGAAGCCAGCCACACCAATGTGTCGGAGGAAACACTATTGAACTGATGACTGATGTCAGCCTGCAGGCGCCCGGCCCGCCACGCCACAAGGAGTCACTATTGCGCGATGAGCAAAGTAAAAAGCTGTATCCTGTTTTCATTGATCATCCTTGAGATGTTCCAATCAAGTTGTGTAAACATCTATCTGTGGTAAATTCAATTGATTGGACATTATTTTGAAAGAGCCACACCTGTCTAAGTTTGACAGTACATGTCAGAGCAAAAACCAAGCCATGATATGTCTAAGGAGTTGTCCGTATAGCTCTGAGACAGGATTGTGTCGAGGCACAGATCTGGGGAAGGGTACAAAAAAAATTCTGCATTATTGAAGATCCCCAAGAACACAGTGGCCTCCATCATTCTTAAATGGAAGATGTTTGGGACTACCAAGACTATTTTTCTAGAGCTGGCAGCCTGGCCAAACTGAGCAATTGGGGGAGAAGGGCCTTGGTCAAGGAGGTGACCAAGAACCCTATGGTCACTCTGACCGAACTACATCGTTCCTCTGTGGAGATGGTTGTTCTTCTGGAAGGTTCTCCCATCTCTGCAGCAATCTACCAATCAGGCCCTTATGATAGAGTGGCCAGATGGAAGCCACTCCTCAGTAAAAGGGACATGACAGCCTGAGATTCTCTGGTCTGATGAAACTAAGATTGAACTCTTTGGCCTGAATGCCAAGCGTTACATCTGGAGGAAACCTGGCTCCACCCCTAAGGCATGGTGGTGGCAGCATCATGCTGTGGGGATGTTTTTAAGAGGCAGGGACTGGGAGACCATTCGGGATGGATGGATGGATGAACGGAACAAAGTACTGAGAGATCCAAGATGATAACCTCCTCCAAAGCGCTCAGGACCTCCGACTGGGGCGATGGTTTGCCTTCCAACAGGATAACGTCCTTAAGCACGTAGCCAAGACAACGCCGGAGTGGCATCGGGACAAGTCTCTGAATGTTCTTGTGTCCCAGCCAGACCCTGGACTTGAACCTGATTGAACATCTCTGGAGAGACCTGGAAAAGCTGTGCAGCGCCGCTTCCCATCCAACCTGACAGAGCTTGACAGGATCTGCAGAGAATGGGAGAAACTCCCCAAATACCGCTTGTAGCGTCATACCCAAGAAGACTCAAGGCTGTAATCGCTGTCAAAGGTTCTTCAACAAAGTACTTATTAAAGGGTCTGAATACTTAGGTAAATGTTACATTTCAGATGTCTAAAACTCATTTTTGCCGTTGTCATTATGGGGTGTTGTGTATTGAAAAAAATTAATTTTAGAATAAAGCTGTAACGTAACAATGTGGAAAAAGTCAATGGGTCTGAATACTTCCCGAATCCTCTGTGCATGCATGCATACCTTCATACCGAGTATACAAAACATCAAGAACACCTGTTCTTTCCATGATACAGACTGACCATGTCAATCCAGGTGAAAGCTATTATCCCTTTTTGATCCTTCACTTGTTAAATCCACTTCAGTCCAGAAAGTGATGCAGTGCCCCTTACATTCTTTGGGGAGAACCCTGCATCTTGTGTGCTTGGTGTGTCACTGCCACACATTTATTTATTTTCCTATTTTTATTGTAGAAACGTTCTAAGCAGAGAAAGCTGCAGCAAAAAGCCCTGCGTAAGAGACAGCTGAAGGAGCAGAGACAGGCCCGCAAGGAGAGGCTGAGTGGCCTCTTCCTCAACGAAGAGGTGCTGTCACTCAAAGTCACAGAGGAGGAGGACCGTGGAGAAGATGTGGTCGACGTCTTGATGTGACAAGAGTGAATGAGTCAGTGTTCCTTCTTAATCTTAAGCCTCACAATAACATCTTCCACAAACGTCGCAGGTGGTCCCACATCCTAGAGCCTAGTTTACGTCGAAGCGAAGCTGCACTATTGGAATCAGTCTGGAGTTATTTTATGTCCTTAGAACTGCACAGAATTCTAATAACTGAAGATGTATAAACATTGGAGTATTTTTCTGAAAATGAGTTCAAGTAAAAACTACCAAGACTAACTTCATTCTGGTGATTAACTTAATCTTGAAGGCATAGAGGGAACACTGAATCAATGCATGGGAAGTCATCACCGTTGGCATTGTGGTGAATTAACAGTTCGCATTATGAGTTGTAAATGCTTAACATTATTTTCAATGGCTTATTGTGGTTTTTGTATAGAAATGCAGTTAAATCATAAAGAACTGTTTTTACATTGTTTCCCCTTAAGTTAAGGCCTACATGTTCATAAACACAACGGGGTTAAGTGGTGATACAGACTTGGGCTCTAACAAATACATAGAAATGAAGCATTTAATCCTACATTGTCAAAGGTGATTTAATAAGTCACATGAATCTGTTTTGTTTTCCTTGTGTATTTTGTGCATGGGGGGTAGACTTAAATTAAATGTAAAATAATGCAGCTATCCAGTGCAAATTAGAGATTCCCATTTTGAATGCTATTGAACTGTAGTATGACTGCATGTTCTTTAGATGGGAAGGTATTTCTTGACATCTTTGCTTACTCTCTTTGGATATTGTGGTGGACCCCACCCTGTGGAGCGACAGCATTTACTCTTTCAACATGAACACAACACTAACTACTGTACATTAGAAAATGTATTTACCTAAAGAAGCTTTATCACCTGTATATGTCGCTTTGACTTTTTCCTGTATAAAGTTACCCCTTTTGAGTAATTATAAAAACAATATATTAGATCAACTAGATGTTGTGAGTAGATCTTTATTTTGAATAAATAAATGAATAGCCATGAAATACCATTCATTCGGTGGGAGAAAAATGTTGCTGCACCAAGTTAGGGAGTAGTCATTGCTTGCTTTCTTGGGTGTCCAATTTCAAGTTGCTGTATATGCCGCTGCAATGTATTTTTGACGTGAGCGAGATATTGGGAAATGTAGTTGCAGAACAGAAGCATACCAGAATGCAGTTGTTTCTGTGTGATCTACTCAATAATGTAATGCAAAATGAGAAATAAATTGTCATCGCATCAAATTTTCCTTCAGATTTGTGTCTTGATTTTCACGAGAGAGCGATATTACCTTGATTGACTATATACGTTGATAAACCATACTTCTTGATTGGCTATTGCAACACAAAATGGCCGCAATGGAGCAATGTCCTCCAATATTTGTTCACTCAAAAGCCACTTACAAGGGCAAAATACAAAATCTCTGACAGAAATTACAATTACACATTGTAAAGATATTAATTCACAAAATGCATGCTAAATATGTCTATTACGTTACAATCAAACTAATCCTAAAATGTAGTCATTTTATCTTGTCAATAGTACATTTTACAAGCCTATTAGAAGTAGTACTTAATGTGGTGGTAACATGTCTGGGACTAACATTTGTTAAGACTAATGTATTTTATTGTTGTGTTTACACATCAGTTCAGTATGTGGAACAGCATGCAGTGGCATAGGAGTTCATCATTTGAGCTTCATTGCAAATCAATTTCATCTATCGGAGACTGAAGGTCAATAGGTAGTGCATTAGCTAGAACAAATACATTATAGGTATAAACCAAGAGAACAGTTGTGCAAGGGAAAGATAGCGTGTAAATGAAGGCAGTGAAATAGATCTGTGATTAATCATAGTGTCTTAGGGACTCCACAGTCCAGGGTACATTAGAAATGTGTTTGCTTAGCTACATTAGTGTTATCTGGAATAGATACAAGCACATCCTCAGCTGGACAGTAATGGTGATAGATGCTTCATATCATTTTGATTGGATCCTATGTAGTAGCTATTACAACCACTAAATTAAACTGGATGCAAAATGATCTGAATAAACTTGGCCCTTGTAATTTTATATTTGATTAAGATGTATGTTAATCAAAAAAAGTTATAGTTAATGTAGCCTATCAATGTTTCTGACACCTACTCAATTAGAGGTCCATTTCCCTCAAATACAATGATGCCTGAAACTCAGTCCAGCTCTTGGACCAAATCTGGTTCTTTTGTCTGGACTGGGAATACATTCTGGCAAGTATTTTCCACTATCCCACTGCCATAGTTTTTGAATGGAAGGTTTTAAGTAAACCTTGAAGGTAATTGGCAGCAGGTGCAAATTTCAGTAGAGGGGCTTTTTACAGTAATTAACTTCCAGGCATACTGGTGATTAGCCAATAAACAAGAACAAGGTGACCATTCTGCCATCATATGAGGCAGGCTGGGCTGAGAATTGCTGCCAGGGAATGGGACTGTTACACAGTTAAGCCATCGACACTGCTACACCAATGCCTTCAGCCTTATTTAATGCACAAGGTAATGTATGGGGCCCAAGCAAATGAATAGTATACAATTTAAGGAGCATCCAACAACAAGTTGGCAGGGTAGCCTAGGGGTTAGAGAGTTGGACTAGTAACCGGAAGGTTGCAAGTTCAAACCCCCGAGCTGACAAGGTACAAATCTGTCGTTCTGCCCCTGAACAGGCAGTTAACCCACTAGGGATTAGGCTGTAATTGAAAATAAGAATTTGTTCTTAACTGACTTAGCTAGTTAAATAAAGGTATATAAAAAAAATAATAATTAAGTGCTTGATGAACTAATGTAATAGGTTAACTCAAGTGTTACAGAACAGATTATGCCAGTTAATTAATTTATTGTGATTATTGCTTACTAAGAAACCTTAAAAATCTTACTGAGAAGGGATGGTCCACTTTCAAATGAGCACATCCCTTTTTCCACGAAGTCATCAGATACAGTACTGCTGCACCCACAATTTCTCTGAATTGAACTAAATGGGTCTATGATTGAGCCCTATGTCGCCAAATCAGCATAATCTGAGAAAACAATCTGCATGAAAATAACCTATTGTCAATGTAGCAGCTATCTTTGTTTTCTGTGGTGTACACAGACTGTACAGCAGAAATAAGTATTTCATCATGCACCATTGCCTTTCTGATGGTTCTATTTGTCCCCATCCAAGAGAATAGGTGAGACAGAGCCACACATTGCTTCCTGTGCTTCTTACTGAATATTAAGCGCACAACCTATATCAGAGGCAATACACTTTTTAGGAGAACGTAATCAAACTTGCACATGTGTAGGAACTGTAGTGCTGATTGTATCAGTTAGAACTGATAAGGTGAACCGGCAGAGAAGCGGATGAGTCAAGTTAATTTTGATAATGCTCTGAGTCCAGTTGTGGTGGTGAGTGTGGGTCTCTTCACCCATGAAACAATTTAATGGCCCCTGTCTTCTTGGCTAGTTGAGCAGTAATCGTCACAATAGGTGTGTTATTTGTCTGGTAAGTGGCTCTGGGCAACAGATAAGGTAGGACCAAAGTCATTCCCATCTGATTTCATCAGGCATCTAAAGCTTTGCTCAATCAGTTATTGCCTTACATGGTTTCCGTTGACAGGCAGGCTGCTCCTGAAATCCAACCTAACTATTGTTTAGATAGAGGACCTTAATGGACTCATCTGGAGAAAGTGTTTGTCTAGTTATATCTTTGTTGTATCATGGTGTCCTGTCCCCTTGTTAGCTGGTCTATTGCTTTTCAGATGTGTGTTTGTGTAAGGCATTTTAAGGAGGTTTTGATGGACCAATTACAGAGTGATAGGTTAATGCCTCTTTCCCTTTTAACAAAGTCATACACACTTTATGTGAGAGCTTGGTCACTATCATTTACAACTGAACATAACCTGTGTTAGCTGTGTGAATAAAGGAATATTTAACCCTCTGACACGATGCCATTGGAAATGTCAGGTGCACATTGAAAAGATAATGTTCAAGTGGTACACACATTTTTTTTTTTTATTGTTTATATAGTCACATCGTTTATCGAAAATATTCAGGAAAGACGTTTTGCTGTCCAGTAAATTATACAACACAAACATTGAAACATAATCTTATTACGCTAGCATACGTGAACAAAACATTGCACAAATTGTAACCAGGCATGGACAAGGTGGACAGGACAATGTCCCGCAATGTGTTGGACTACTGCATGTGGACAGAGTGCTCCTTGTTGTGGCCAGTGCGAAGTAGCCTCCTGTCATTGTCCAGCATGGCACCTGGGCTGGCCTGGGATATTCTGGTAGGTTTGGTCATCAAGGTTGGAGTGTTACCCAATGGATTTAACAGGGTTAAAAACCTAAGGAGAGAAAAACAACTAAGTGGTTTTTAAATCCGTTGCTGAGTTAACCCAAGTCTTGTAACCTAGTCGGTATACAGTATAACATATGAACCAGAAGTCTGATATACCTGCTGAAGTTAGGATGGATAAAAGGATGTCCACACAGTGAGGCCCAGGCCAGAGTGTTAATACCCAGGTTTCCAACAGAGTGAGGCGCATACACTGAGGCTGTGTATCGGGCTCCCCCCCAGGATGGCTCCACCAAAGAGGCCTGGTGCAAGGGGACGTCCAGGTAAACGCCCAGGGAGTTGGTTAAAGGTAGCCCAGGGAGGGAGCTCAACACTCCAGCCTTCTCCTTCTTGCGCCACTTGGCTCTGCGGTTCTGAAACCAAACCTAGACACAAGAGTGGAGAAAAGCCAACAGTCTATAATGGTCTCGTGACAACAAAAACATTAGCTGGCCGGAAGCAAGCGTGCATTTAGAGATTTGGTTCTGGGTTGCCGAGATTAAGAGTGTATTGATGGATCCACGACTGAATAATATCTGTTGCAGCATCATATTAACTCAGTACTAAATAAGAACCAGCTCCAAGGCCAAGCAACATATATTTGTGAAGTGTATGAATGGCAAAAACAAATGATTGAGCAAGTAGCTGTACCTGAACTCTTGCCTCTGTTAAAGTTAGATGCGTTGCCAGTTCTTCTCTAGGGTAATAAAGAGACATTGATCTATGAACATTTTAAACAGTCCTTTATAGTTGACATGATTGAACAGTAAATATATGTTGTAGTATAAAACTAAGAGTAACAAAGCCTCTCACTACTAATGTCAATAACTCGTAGTAATGATAGAATATAATGTGTTTACCTGGCAAAAATGTCTGGATAATGGGATTTGCAGAAAGCCCTCTCCAGTTGTTCCAGCTGGAAGTTAGTAAAAGTGGTGCGATAACGTCGTTGCTTCCTTGAGTGTCC
This sequence comes from Oncorhynchus keta, assembly GCF_023373465.1. Lineage (NCBI taxonomy): Eukaryota > Metazoa > Chordata > Actinopteri > Salmoniformes > Salmonidae > Oncorhynchus > Oncorhynchus keta. The sequence continues at coordinate 43,879,975 of NC_068424.1, forward strand.
ACCCGAACTTGGTGTTTTCAGCTGCTCTGTTTGGTTTCTGTTGGAGCCAAGCTCTGTCCCTCTGTTAGTATTTACTGTCATCTCTTTCCTGGTATCTTGTGGCTGTAAAGTGCGTTTGTTCGCCTCAGGAGCAGTATGATCTGCTATTGATATCTGCTCGGACTTGTTGGATTGATTCTCAGTCTTTTTGAGAGATGTTGGACCCATGGAATCCACTGTTTAAAATATGTACACAGTTATCTATCATGTGAACAGAATTCTCTTCACCTATATGGAAATCTCACCAACACAATTTCCCCTGCGCCACTTACAAAAGGGAATTGACAATCTTCCAAATTTTAGTTTTGAAACAAATGGCACGTACCTTCTCTGCTGATCCCAGTGTCTTTCCTTACACCTTTGCTCAGAATGGAATCAATCAAATAAGATGATGCAAATGGACATTTCTCTAGCCCATGTGATGACTGGGGTTTAGAAGACCCCCTCATAGTTGTCTCAATCATGTGTCCTTTACAGATCTCACAGTTACTCTGACAGAGTCAGCTGTCTACAAAGCATTGACTCTCAAATAGTGGAAACTGTGCTGCTCTTTATTGGCCCATCACTGTAGTGTTATCAATGTCATTAGCATTTTAACTTTTCCATTTGGCAGGAAAGGGAACAGTAGAGGTAAGAGGAAGTTGTTTGTGTCCACTTGTTTGTGAATGTCTATTGATACCCCTACTTTATCTTTATTGTGCAAAACTAAGTAATACTACTATCAATACTAAAATAAATTTTAGTAGCAGCTCTTGTAAAAGTGGAAGCAGCAAACAGTAGAAATAAAGCTTTCTCTTTGAGATAAAGTTGTAATAGGTTATTTAATCATAGATAATAAATATATTATTATTATTATTCCTTTACTTGCAATATGATTTCACCCCATTAGTAATTTTATAACACTAAATAAGAACGTTTATTGATGATGGGAGATGGATGCTGCCTAGTGGCCACCCGTGGAACTGAGTGTGGAACGAAAAAGGATGAGATCATTTTTAGCAGTGACATATATGTCCAAATTAAGCATATCTTTGTTGAAATCTGTCACATATTTGTCTTGTATACATTCAACACCAGATCTAATGAGACAAATAGTCCTATAAAGTCTGAAGTGACTCTTGCCTGCATTTCTACATGCTCCGTTTGTCAATAAATCAGACCATTGGCTACAGATGGAACTATTTCCTCTTGTACATTTTTTACAAGTGAGACTGTATGGATTCTATCTATAAAGATGTTTTATTACCTTGAGCATGGTATGTCATGCTGGCAGTGGCAAGACAGAGGTTTCCATCATTGCAGCATTCTCCATCGACAGGTACAGTACTGCTGTGCTGCAGAGAGCTTTTGGTGAGTCAAGGATCTCACATAGGCTCTTCAAGTAAGCTCAGTCTTAAAGCTTGCTCATTGGTGCAGAATTCAGAATGTTTTGACTGGTTGTTGTCCATACAGCACAAATCAGTCCAAGCATAGGAGGGCTTTCCCAGAATAATGTCATTAATTATTCAAACATACATTGGACACCCACATTAATAGATACATCCCAAACAGTCCTGGGGCTATTTGAAAAAAGGAATATGAAAATCAGCTTATTTAATTTGATCAGTGAGGAGGCAGACATATGGAGGCCAGCCTAAAATGAGGTGTTAATGCTGTTTAATGGAAGCATGGAGGGGGCTCTGATGAATGTACAGGAGAACTCTGCCTCTTCATGATTTATGACAAGGACTATTTGTAGAGAAGCAGCAGGAAGGGCTCCAATTTGAAATCCCCGACCTCAATTTGTCTTGCAGACACAGGGTGTCAATATTGCCATTCACATCCATTTGGAATCCCAGCCAGCCTGTCCTTCAATTAGCCAGCTATAGCCTGCTCCATGCTGCACAGCTTTTTTTGCTGCCACTTTGAAAATACCAGCATACCGACTGACTAATTGACCAAGCACTCTTTTTTTTGATGTTCGAAGGATGCTGTTCATTTGGCCAATGTGTGAATGCTTGAAATGTGAAAAGTGGTAATGTGCACCAGCATGGCTTCACTTATGCAAATCATATTTTTGAATTAACATGCCACTGGAATGGATATTTTACATAAATTGATTTGAATCATTGAGGATAATGTGAAATCGGTGAGTTTTGTGCGGTGTGTGTGTGCACTCGGGCAGGGGTGCGAGCGTGGCGTTTGTGGGCGTGTGTAGTGCATCACCGTGTTTGATTTTCAAGTCAACAAATTCAAAAACAACCAATCTGAACCATTTTCTACCAGACTATGTCACATTATTATAATGTGTCCTATGACGTTGCTGTTAGGGTAAAATAATAATGTCCCAACAGTTACTGTGGTTCATTGCCACTGGATGGCAGTAGTATACCATGTGGAATAATGTCATAGTTAAAATCATTCAAATATACATTTAGAATTTACATTTAATCCACAGGAATGACCCTTGTGTTTAAAATGCAACTTGAGCACACAGTGAATAGATAAATATTCACAAAATGGTTTACCTTAGATTTCTCTTCTCTTGTGAGATAGGAAACCTCTTTGCTTCACATTGACACGTACTACTTTTGTCACCAAGCCAAAATATGAATGCTTCAAAGTGAAGTTGGATCATTGCTCAGAACCATATCCGTGCTCTGCCCAAGTGGCAGTCAGTCAAACACCTCTGGGATCTGGCTTTTTGAAGACAGCAATGTGCTGAGCCCTTACGAAGACGTTAAGCGGGAAAATGTAAAATGTTAAACGGGAAGAGAAGGGGTGACTCCTTGGGTTCTTGGTAGGAAAAAACAAGTGTTGAAAGTCAGATTTATAGACTCTGACAGAAAGGATTCTTACACCTTGCTCCAAGTGGAAAAACAAGTTATTTTCTGTTGAGGTTTCAACTGCAGTCCCATTCAATCTACTGACCCCCAATCCACCACTGTGCACTCTTCTCTTCCCTGTAATGTCTGACGTCTTTAAAAAATTTTTAACCCCCTTTTTCTCCCCAATTCTGTGATATCCAATTGTTAGTAGCTACTATCTTGTCTCATCGCTAAAACTCCCGTCCGGGCTCGGGGAGAGACGAAGGTTGAAAGTCATGCGTCCTCCGATACACAACCCAACCAAGCCGCACTGCTTCTTAACACAGCGCACATCCAACCCGGAAGCCAGCTGCACCAATGTGTCGGAGGAAACACCGTGCACCTGGCAACCTTGGTTAGTGTGCACTGCGCCCGGCCCGCCACAGGAGTCGCTGGTGCGTGATGAGACAAGGATTTCCCTTACCGGCCAAACCCTCCCTAACCCGGACGACGCTATGCCAATTGTGCATCGCCCCACGGACCTCCCGGTCGCGGCCGGTTACGACAGAGCCTGGGCGCAAACCCAGAGTCTCTGGTGGCACAGCTGGCGCTGCAGTTTCCTTTTGCTTCAGCTACTTTTCTACTTTCACAGCTTATGTTTCTGTGTGTTCAGATCAGCATATTGTCCCATGGCAGCATTCACGATTCCCCCATTAGAGTCCTGTGAGGACTGACCTGCAGAGTGTGTCCTCGTCCTTTCCTGTCATCCTGCGCTACACTAGGTGTCCTCCCCCTCCATCCCTCTATCTCTCCAGCCCAGGTGGTCTGGTTGATGAGAGACAGAGAGAGGGACATAGGAGACTTCCTCATCAAAATACTGCTGGGTCATCTTGATCACTCGCCAATTTGCTGTCGGAATTCAAATTAAAAACTTGGTGTGAATTAGGTAGTTTTATGTCTCTGCATGACAGCTTTTTATATTAAATGGTTTACAAGAATCACATTGTTTATCATGGGAGCAGGTTGTCATGCATATGAATGAGGCCCAGGTGTTAATCCCACGCTGGTTCCTTTTCCAGGCACATCTCCTTATTACAACCCACTCTCTCATATTTCACTACAAGTGTTTGCTTTAATAATTACCTCAAAACACCACTGTCAATTGGCCTTCCGTACAATTAGCCCCAAGGCAATGTTGGTTCAATTACATCCTACATTTAGCTATATATACATTGGTTTTCATTAGTCTGAACTCTTTTGAAAGGTTTAAATATCGTGTAATTTTGCAGCTCTCTGATGGTTAATACTGAATGAGATACAGAACAAAGTCATTGGAAATTCTGTCTCTCTCCATTGAAAGTCTGATAGAAGAAGGCAGCCATGTGTTTTGACACAGTTTTTCTAACACTCATTTAGGGCCGATTATTGGCCCTTTATGGGCTGTAAAATGCTGATTTGCTAGTCAGCAGGGAGTCACACTTAGTGTGCCATAAACCTGATGGTGCATTACAACATCTTTAATATGCAATAACGGTTGAGTGAGGACAAAGATACTCTCAGTGTAAGAGCAATAACTCATTGAGAGTCTTGTTAACTGTACTTTATCTATCTACTCTGTGGGTTGTTTTCCGTGTGTTTGCTTTAAAACTCCTCAAAAAGAACAACATCGCACATGTTGTGTAATGATTGTAGCTACAGTAACGAGCATCAAGTGTGTTTTATATATATTTTCACACTGAGTTCGTATTATTACTGTGAAATTGTATGACTGAGATTCAATTTTTTTCCAATACTCTAAAACTATTTGGTGGAATGTCTTGAATTTTGTCTTGAAGACAACGTTAATTTGCTCTGACTCAAGTGTTCCATTTATACATGTACATTTGTGGGGCACAACTAAAAAGAAACCAAGCCAAGCGTCACACAGTTCCCGCTAAATTCACGTTCCCCTCTGTGTCTCATTCAATTGAGTTCTGACCACTACCTCCACACAGGCACGCTGAGTGCGCAGTCGCGCACACAAGCTCCCGTTAGGCCTACACAATGAAATGCCTATAAAAGCGTATCTAACTGATGGGATACACAAGCTGCATTCCTTGCCAAATTATTATTTTAACACAAATTTTAAAAGAACTGGTTGATTGAAGTAGGAAAATATGTGCTCCAATATGTTTTGTGTTTTTTTTTTGTGCACCCCAGCAAGAATAGCTGCTGCTTCTGCAAATGCTAATGGAGATCCGAATATACCAAAAAACAACAAGCTGCAGTTTGTAATAATTTTGTAATAATTGCATCCAGTCTATTTTCCGCTTAGGCTACTTTGCGAACTGCAAGTGCCATTTAGAACTGGTTAGCCTAAGCTAGACAGGTTGCACACTGAAAATATGTTAGAATATTAGCTTGATAAAGACAAAGAGCATATTTGAATCAGAATTATTAAGCATAGGCCTACTCACCAAACAGTTGGTGTGGCCATAATTCACCGCCTTGCAGTGTTCAATGTGGAATTGTTCATCCATTTAGAAAATTCCAATGTACAGGCAGAATAAACTAAATTGAACGTCTGTATATCGAAAAGAAGACAGATCATGGTTGGTAAAACCCTGAAAAACTTGTCTTTCAACTCATCAAATTGAGATCCCCTTCAAATGATCCCTCTTTGAGAATGACTGTTCCAGATGTGAGAGACCCATCACTTCACACTGGCAACTTTTTTCATTTGGAAAATGATTCTGTTCTATTTCATTCGGTTATGTTACATCCTGCTTTACTATAAAATTGTTGCGTCTTGACAGTGATAAGGGCTCGTAAAATAAGATGGTTTGTCTGCTAAAGTAACAAAACAAGGCTATGCCATTGCACAGCCATAGGCTTCTACAAGCAAGTGCCACTGCTGAGGTTACTGGCTTTTTGAAGATTGTGTTCCACGATATAATAGAACCAGTTGATATTACGGTTCCATTAAATGAATCTTAAATGGCACTTGCTTATTTATTGACTGAATATGTATGGGGCAATTTAGCAATTAGGATTTGTTATCTGTAATGGTTTTGATAAATTATTGTTGCGCACTGTTAGTATATAGATAAATGTGCGCACATTTGTTTTCTAGTGCAGGCCTTGTGTTCTAAAGATGTATATACTTTTTTAGTTCAAAAGAATGTAAGTACCCGAACAGACAAAAAATGTCAAATGCCCATCCCACCCCCTCCCCATTCAGACCACTCCCAGCCAGCTAAATTCTTGCTTAAGAAATTGCTCTTTGCTAAGAAGCTATTTTTGTTTATTTTTTAACCATTTTAATTGAAAACAATTACAGTAAGGTACTTAACCCAGAAATGATTTGATGTTGAGATAAAAGATGGTTACATTGGATCTTTAAGTCAGGGTTCTATTGGTCATAGTTTACACAATTACAATCTGCATTTTCATGTGAATGACACTCTCTGTAGCATCTATACATGTTTAAGTATCATGAGACGTATTGACTCATAAACCCTAACTACTCCTTGTGTAGTTCTATCCATGAAGGTTGTATAACTCTTCTTTCCCACTATACTCTCAAGGTACAGTATATTTATTGGATTGTGAATTATGGAATGGAGAAATTAGGCTACATTATCAATCTACATCACATATCAGAATCGGTCTATCATCGATATCTAAACAGAAAGTTCCCTTTTCCTCTTGCTTTCTCTGGGAAAACAAGAGTTTTTCCTCTTCAGGCAAACCCCACATTTTGCTGTAGCTTACGTAATTGAAAAGTAATTAACACAAGCAATAGTCATATTTCCAGCTGTGAAAATGAATTCAGAAGCAGGATTCAGCCTCAGTGCAGATACGAAGAACTACACATTCAATTTCATTTTCTGCATATATTTCTTAATCTTGACAGTAATCTGTGGTCTCTGAAGCCAGCCATAGCGAGGCAGCAGTTTAAACAACTGTATTTCTGCAGTCTTTGTTTATCTAAGAGAAATGCAATTTAGGCTAGAGACACATACTGTAGTCTGGGCTTTTTTCCCACTCTTTGGACTTAATACATTTCATGACAAGCTGGGCTACGTTTTGATTAGAGCGATGTTCCTAGCTTTAGCAATAAGGTGGGTATAATACACTGTCTGCTGAGGGAAAATACAATTGTTTCTTTTAATAAATGTGTTGCACTGGCTGTACATCTAGCTAAATATGATTTAGGGACCAGTGTTTTAGAAGAGTCTCAGACCTTATGAGCCACCTTTGTTCTCAGGTTCTGTCTGTGTTTCAAATAATTGAACACTAATTACAACCATCAAACACCTTTTGCTCTCGCTGCAACAGATCTGTGCCCCTTCAGGTCTCACAGTGTACAACATAACTAGGCTGTTTACTTCTG